>NC_135765.1:28175863-28418387 GCF_052425735.1 Oculina patagonica
GACGTTGTAAACACCTTTTTAGGGTGTTGTAAACTCTTTTATCTGCTCAACACAGGAAAGCACGGGTGTTGTTTCATTGGCAGGAAGCAAGTCTCGCGTTTTCTCGCCGAAAATTTCACGCTCACGTGAAGCCGCCATGTTTGTTTTGATTTACCGGCATTTCAAGCTCGTACCCATGCTTCGCGCGGTCAAGAAACCCTATGAAGCCACCTTAATGCTATCGAAACCGGGATAAGCTCTGGCAGTATATGCCACTTGGCTTGAAGCTGCGCTTTTTTAAGTGGGAGTTATAACCTCAATGGAATCAGGATCATAAGAAATTATCATCTAATGATCCAGTGAAAACTAGATTCTTGGAACTGCAAGTAGAAGCAGAAGAAATATAAACCAACCAATCACAGTACTTGTTCTCATGCCCTCCAAGTGTATCCTTTCTGCTTGCGACTCCAACAATCTAGTTGAGTCGTAAGTAGAATCGGAACTCTGCTTACCACCTTGTTGGTTTGATTTTCATTAAATCATAACACTCTGCACTTTGATTATGACTTGCACTCCGACTTAGTTGCTTCGTCGCTAAGCCTTTTAGCCTTCCTTCAGAGCAAGGTGATGACATAATTATGGGCAATGTGCCAAATGCCACCTTTACAAATTTGCACATCAATGGTTAATAATATATTTATCTTTATCAACCAAATTCGTAGTTAGCTATTAAGTGTTTTGCTTTAGAAACTTATAGCTTTACTCATTTCCTATACTCTCTTTCTATTTATCAGGAATATTCTATTATGTGTATATGGGAATGTTAGCCGTGTTCTGCACAAATGCAATCAACATCCTGTCAGGAATCAACGGTGTGGAAGCAGGGCAGTCGCTTATCATTGCCATCTCCATTCTGGTGTTTAATTTTATTGAGCTGCAAGGAACATGTTGTTGGCAGGCTCATTTATTTTCAGCATATTTTATGATGCCATTTGTTGCAACATGTTCAGCATTACTTTACTATAACTGGTGAGTTGATAAAAGGGATAGTTATGTCAGAGTATTTAGGCGGCTTGAAACTGTTAATAAGCATTTACAAGCACTTAAACTACAGGGGGGGGACTACTTCCTCTAATGGCCCATACAGGGAGGCTCCACCTAAAAGGGATACCTTTTGGTCAGGTGCAAATGCATTGTGTAGAGTTCTGTTGAAAGTTGAATCAAATGCATTCACATGTGTTACATTGGCCGCGGTCGCACTTGGCGAGTTAACCGAGTTATTTCCAATTAATCAATTAAAATTAACCGGGTTAAAAAATGTCTAGTGCGGCCGCCTATTTGGAGAGTTATCCGACTCTAAACCAGGGTAGCAGTTCCCATGGAAATTAATCAAAGAACAATAGATTTTTAACTGGGTTAGGTTAATTCTAAACTACCTTTCTGGGTCGTTTTAACCAGGTTAGTGGTTTCTTATCAGATTCAACTATTGTTTTATTTGTAAAATGTGTCAATCATCTCCATGTAAGAGAAGATATTCTTTTCCATCACCCGCAAACATGGCGTTCGGACACAAGACAGGGCTCTCATGGTTACTAATGATCTTTTCCGTCTCTTCGCCGATTCCTTGGAAAAACGTGCACTTGAAGGTCTTGAAAGCGATTTCGATATGGCGATGAGCCTTAGAACAACTGCTGAAGATCGACATATTCGAAACAACTGGGCTTGTAATTTGCGTAGAACACATTCGGAAGAAATAGAACAGTGTAAGCCGAGAATGCAATGAAAAAAATCTTTAAAGCAGGAGATGAAATGAGCAAGTAATAGAATTATCATGAAATCCAACCGTTTTTGCTTGTTTTCAAATAGCTTAATCATGACATCACTTCAGTCTGGTCTGATCGTAATGCGGCGGCTAAAAATATTTAACCGAGTTAGTTTTGGTAACCATGCTTTAACTGAGTTAAGTTTTGTGGAAATTTTTAATCGGGTTTCTAAAAAGTTACCCCAGTTAACTCTTAAGTGCGGCCGCAGCCATTGTGTAATGCAATATAACGCTTACATTTTCAATCAATGACAATTATTTTACTGATGGGGGTTACTGACATTGTCAATTGCACACTATGTAAGTCCACACTTGAAACAACCACCATTGCACTGACAATGACGGGTGTCATTGTTTGTCAACATGTTTGTCAAATTAATATAGATTTCTTTACAATGTTTTGAATGTGACATTCATTTTCAGGTACCCCTCCCAGGTGTTTGTAGGAGACACATTCTGCTACTTTGCAGGCATGACATTTGCAGTGGTTGGGATTTTAGGACACTTCAGTAAAACAATGCTACTGTTCTTCATTCCACAAGTCATCAACTTTATCTACTCCACACCTCAACTGTTTCGCTTCATCCCTTGTCCAAGACATAGACTACCAAAGTGAGTTAACTAAAATTTAGCCATTAGCAGTTGCTGCTGTTTATCATTAAATAATAAAAGAAGCAAGAAGTGTGCTCCATGGGGCACCTTGATGTTAGGGGTGAACTTGCCAGTTAGCGCAGCTAATTCCCCCACAACGTAACAAGTTTAATTTGTTATGGGTGCGAAGATTAAGGAAACAGCAGGGTCAAAGTTTAATGACAGCCCTGATTAAACATTTGATTGGTTGAGTGGTTAGTGCACTGGACTCCAAATCAAGCAGTTCTGGTTTGAACACTGGCTAGGGTCACTGTGTTGTGTTCTTGGATAAGACGCTGACATATACCTGATTGAAGAAACGTTGACCCGTGAAAAGCATAAACCATAAGCGATGCGACCGGAATGTTTACTGGGAAGTCGGAAAAAGTAATCCTCATCAAGAACAGAAAAAACATTATGATAAGCTAGATTGCATAAATCATGCTCGTAAGGCACTAAAAGAAGAAAATATCTTGATTATGAATATAAGAATATTACAAGGTTTACAAAGGCTCTCTACTCAGAATGCCATTCGGTCTTATCGTTCATGGTTTATGCTTTGCACAGGGTCAACGTTTCTTCAATTAGGTGTATACTCTCAAAGTGCCTCTCTCCATGCAGGTGTATAAATGAGTATCAGCAAATAATTATAATACTGGGGTAATACTGCAATGGACTAGTATCCCATCCTGGGAGAAAATTAATACTAGAAAATACTGGTACGGAAACCGAAGATAAGTGCCAGCCTGATGGGCTACTAGGCTAAAACACATACATGCCAGGAAGTAAGTTAATTGTGATTTGTTTTTGTTTCTATAGGTTTAATCCAGAGACTGGCCTGATTGGGATGAGTTACACAGTGTTTAAAACTTCTGATCTTCGTCCACTTGGCAAACTTATACTGTCAGTGTTCAGCCTTTTGAAATTAGTTCATGTGGAAACTGGCGTGGGAGAGGATAAGAAATCCACACGTGTTAACAACTTGACGTTGTTAAACTTTCTTCTAAGACTGCTAGGCCCCTTGCATGAAAGAACATTGACTACAATCATATTAGGGATACAGGTAAGTCATTGATGAGCATAAACTGCAACTGAGCAAAGAATTAAATCAAATTTGCAATAATGGAATCATTCATCCACCCTTGACAGAAGCGCTTGAGATGTTTTGACTGTAAGCTACCACAAAAAAATCAGCTGGGCCATTTCTTAGCAGACTATGAATCATTAAAAATGCTAGCTAGTGCATTCCTTAAAAATTGTCAAAAGACATGAAAAAAGGAAGAGGAAGAAATGGCCATGCAAACACTGGTTGCCGGTGTTTTCAACAATCCAAGTGTGAAAAACACTTGGATTGTTCAATTTCTGGTTGGAAAGTTTTTTTTTTAGTTTCAAATTTGCACTCAAAACTGTAGAAAATGCAACTTAGAGGCTTACAGTTCTTGTTAGGGGAGCATCTCCCTCCCCAGACACTTACAGCCTGTAAGATCCCACCCATAACTGATAAGGGTTGGGAAGAAATCAGGTCACAAGCCATTTCTCATCTGTTAGAAAAAATCTTCATTCATGCAGAAAAACTCCCAATCCATTCAGAAAAAATCTTCATCTGTTCCGAAATCTCTGTTGGAATGGCTAGAGTCATCCATTTTGGAGACCAGGAAAGCTAAGGGAACTTAGCAAACTAAGTGATGTGGTAAGGGAAATTCTTGCTTTGAGAAGGAAATGCTGCTGTAAAAAAAAAAAACTACATGTATGCAAATTTAAACTGTAAATTGGCTATTTTTTCTGAACATGACAAGTCAGGAAAAGTCATGGTGGCAAACATGGTCTTAGTTTGTGTCTAGATGGATAATAAATTATCATTATTAATGCACAGGTAGCAGGCTGAATGCTTACAATTTTCAAACACTTTTGTTTTCAGGTTTGCGGCAGTGTGGTTGCCTTCATCATCCGTTATCATCTTGTGAGATTTTTCTACGATGTACAGCAGCACTAGACCACCAAAATGCAATGGCGTTTTAATAAGGATTATTAATATAATTGAAAATGAAATGGCAGAAAACACATGTGTGCATGTGATTTTATACATTCTTAAAATAAATAAATTTGCAATTTTTTGCACATACAGTATTACCAATAACAGTATCAGTGATGAAAAATTTATTTCTTATTGTGGTTTTCAGTGATATGCAAACTCTGAAATTCAATCTTCAACCAACAGTTTACGCTTTTTGCTCCCGTCAATCATCTTAGTAGTCCTCTCTGGAAACAGAAGTTTCTTCAACTGGTCAAAAGGTCACCTCTGTCAGTTGGGATTGGAGGATTTCAATCCAATTTCTTTGTTTCTGTTTTTCATGGTTCATTTGCTGTCGCCATAATTATGATTGACGACAGCGAAAAACGCAATTGTTAGTTGGATTTTGAATTTCAGAGTTCACATATCACTGAAAACAGCAATTGTATGCAATGCATTTATATAAGAAAAGAACTTTCAGTTTTACACAGCCTGTACCTTTATAATGTCACCAAAATACTTGTGTTTAAAACTTAAGTGGGACAAACTGCGGAAAATAGTTTTTGAAATGATGTTCCTCACTAAGCAAAGGGAAGCACAATAATTATTATTGTTCTTCCCCTTACTTTGTGAACATTTCAATAACATTCCTTCTGTGGTCAATATGAGACCAGACCAAGGAAAAATGTAAAGGTGTGAGATTTGTTAAATAATTGCCAGTGTAAAGCTGTTTCACTTGGAATTCAGTCTCCACAAATTGCCTGAGACCCAGGTGTTGTAAGCAACATTGGGGATACAAATTCTGGCTTGACAACACTACTGTACTGTTTGACAATGAATCTGTATAAGCCCAAGGCTGATAACCAGCATTTTACAGTATTCTCAGACTAAAGGCCTGATTACTTTAGCAGAGCTCGCTCGGTGTGCTGAGATGACTTCCAGCCCAGTATTACATAAGCCGAGCCAGCCCGGGATGGACTAGTGGTCCGAAGGGCCGCAGAGCAGTGCCCCAAACCCATAGAAAATTAACAGACCCATGCTTTTGGTTTTTCATGGTCATCATGGCCAGCGGCATGGCTTGCGGGCGCGTGCGACAGCGACGACAAAGTTGCTCCAACATGACGGCCGTACTCCAGAAATTGGTTTAAGGTTATGGTTAATTGACATGGTCAATTGACAGCTGTCAAAACAAGGTATCCGCTGACCAGTATCACATGACCATATCGCGGGCTCACATATAGAACTCATCGAGGTTGAATGTTTCTTTGAAGTTTACTGCTGACCAAATAATGGTTTACATTGGATCGCCGGCTCAAGTGCTAATATTTTTTCTATTATTGGTCAGTAAATTGGGAGCTCCGCTTTTAGGCTTGGCTAAATCTATTTCATATTATTGTGGTCGCAGTGTGCTTGGAAGAGAAATTTGTTGCTGGCCAGGTAACCTGAGCTGGCCCGGTGAATGGGATTACATGGAAAATTTTCATCCTGGCTAGCCGGGATCCCAGGATCTCGGCTAATCAGGCTGGCCCAGTCATGTAATCACAAAATTGATATTTGTTGTGTTTAGCAGAAGTGCCAAGAACTCAGCAAAACCAAGCCAGCACAGCTGACTGGGCCAGCCTGTCTTATGTAATCAGGCCCTAACTTACTGTGAAATACTTGATCATAAAATAATTTTAAACCACATTTTGTACAATAGCAAATCAGACATCAAAGCAACCTTAACATGTCGTTTGTCAGTTAAATTTAAGGTACAGATACCTTATTGTTACTTAATTTCCCGGGGCTTAATTTTTGCGATTTTCACGATTTTCAAAAAATCGTGAAATTAAAGACCCGCGAAAATTAATTCTAAACGATTTCTATTGTATTTTTTATGCTTATCGCGTATTTTTGACCAAATCGCGAAAATTAAGTCTCGCGAAATACATGTATTCCTGTTTCATTTTCGCGAAAATAAGTAACAATAAGGTACAATGTTCCTCGTTCTGTGAATTGCTGTCACAATGGTTTGGTATTGTGTTACAGAGAGTTTGCTCTATTTTGAAGGAATGTCATTAATTTTGTAAAGTACAGCCAAGTTTTAATTACCGGTAATACTGTATGACTATGTACTTTAATGTCAAAATTCAATAAACAACAAATATTAAATATTGAAAGTTTATTAGCTAGAAAACAAAATAAATACATTTTTTTAACTTTGGTGTCTTTAACATGACTTCTTATAATAAGCTTTTTTCAATGTTGTTTTTTTATCTCCTAGATAAATCTATATTAGATAAATTGATTTATACCCTTGCAGTCTCCCATTACATCAAAACTTTATATGGCCCCTTGTAAGAAGGAGAGAAAAAAGAATTTCATCTTTCTTTCTCTTCAGCTTAGTTGTATGTCGTAGGCTAGCAGCAGACATCAGTTGCTGCACAAACATGATTTAGAATTTACACAAAAATTGTCATCTCTTAACAGGAACGATAATACAGATATATATTTTTTTAACTTTTTTTGCCTTTCTTTAAATTTCTTTAGCTTAAAATTTACTTTTTTTGGCTAACAAAACATGCTTGGTTGTACTTCATTGCTTACGGTACATGTTGGGTGTCCTGTGACACTACTTGGTCCTTGACTACACCAGTACCTTGTGTTGTTACCATGGTAACTATGGCATGTTACTATCTGTCTATGATGTCTTTCAGTTGAGCTTTTATCTTTAGGAAATGACGTTTGAAATCAAGCCCATCACCCTGCGGAGTAAAGAAGTCAACATTAAGCAAAATTCATTGATTCACTAAACTGCTGTTGTCCATAATACTAAATGAATTTTACTTTTAGGTGTATTCACTATTAATCTCAGCAAAAGATTAGAACCTATTAACCATTTAGTACACTTTAAAGCTTGAATTGTTTCAAACAAGGTTTCATTTAAGACGGATTCCGCTGAAAGTTCGAGCAACGAGTGCGAAAATTAAGTACCAAAAATCTACTCATAGTTCGGCAACATTTTGTATACTATTTAAAAGATCTTATCGAAATTCTTTTGTCTTAGTGACCCCGTAATGAAATTCTACAGCATTCTCGAGAAAATTAAAGTCAAACCTCGTAAAAATGTTTATAAACCACGCCATTTTGTTTTAAACTGGCGTGAAACGTCCGTTTTAACTGAAATATTGACAATTTCAAATCCATTTTTCTCTCGCGGGGTCAGCTTGCATGATAAATTTTTGACAGGGTTTTGTTAGCTGTACTTAAAATGTTACCATGCTAAGAGGTCTTTTTTTTGCCTGTATTGCTCAAATGTTGGGTGGAAACCATCTTAACCTCAGGAAAGCTGAAAAAACTCATTTGAATGCTATTTACCTTGGATAATCTGAAGTCCACCATGAGAGAAGGATTCATGTCGATAAGGTTCACTTTGATACTCAGTTTATTCCGTCGTCTGTCAGTGGTGAATATCGTGACCTATGTGTAAGCAACAAGAAAAAAGTTTACTTAAAGTCTACTTATTGAACTTGTTGATACAACAGTGTGCAAAGAAGTGCATGTCTGATAGCCTGGGGCTAGTGGATTTGTGGCCGGCTGGTGGATTTAACCCTTCACTTGCCAGACGGGCAAGTGGAAGTTTTTTCAGGAAAATTTTTTTGAGAAAATTAATCATGTTTATGGGGATTTTTTTGGCTAGTGAAAATAACTTTTAGGCTTGTTCATCCTGGCTTCAGCTTGCTGGAAGAGAGGGCAAGCTGGAAAATTGAATTTCTTTGCATCCTGATACTTGATGCATTTGTCTTTCAAGCAAAAAGTTAATGTTATGTGATTCATAATAAGTGAATCTTTTCACCTGACGTGGGGAGTTGACTGTGAAACTATACTTGAGGGTGTCCAAGACTCCTTTTAACTTGTGCAATGTCTTGTCTGGGCTCTTCTTTGTGTGAAAACGAGTCATTCGCTTCACTAGTCTCTGGAATGGATTCTGAAAAAAAGTACAGGTTTAAAAAGTTTGTTCCAATCAGATAGCTTATCAGCCACTGCAACATGAAGAAACTAGGAGTATTGCCCCCACCCCACCACCACCACCACCACCTGGATGGGATGCCTCTTGTAGTCCTTCACAGCTTCCCCCCAGCATTCTGTCAGGTTGTCCCAATGTTATTCACTGGACTCCTGAGTGAAGAAAAGCACTGTGAGAGTAGTGTCTTGCCCAATAACCTGTCTTGAAGACGGGTTGTCACAAGGTGCGAGGCATGCGATCCATTCTGGTAAGCCTAAATAGCACTTCGGTTAGCTTAAATAGCACTTCGGTTAGCCTAAATAGCACTTCAGTTGGCGTACAGTTAGCTTAGGTAGCTTGTGGTTAGCCTTTTCATTTGGAGTAGGGATTTCTGCCTCGCATGCTTTGCTGCCTCCACATTTGTAAAACTCCTTGAAGACCCTGGCAAGGCTCTCAAGGCTACCTCTTGATTCAATGTCAGACACAACCATTGCCGGTAAGCCACTGTACCTCCCATACTGCATTTGTAATAAAATTGTGGCATTGTAATACTGTATAGCCATGCACATACAATGAGGTGGCTAATGGCTGTCCGGAGTCATTGTGTTGTGTTGTTGTGCAACCCACTTCACTGTCACAGTGGCTCTCTCTACACAAGTGTATCAATAGCTAACAGCAAATGACAGAATGCTGGGGAGTAACCTGTGATGGACTAGCATCCCATCTAGGGGGAGTAGTGATACTCTGTTTTTTGTGCTGCAGAATTCAGAGTTTCATGTAAGCACCAAGAGCTATGAACCACTTGGGCTAAAAAAAGGCTTTATTAAAGTTTGGCTTCTTGTTTCATGTTTAAATGGGGCTGACAATAGGATTTAAATTAGGTAGCTGCTCTTGTGCACCACACATTAGAAAGTAATATAACAAGCTAAAAAACACCCCTTTATAGAAGCTGCGTGAATTTGAGCCAGCAATTCATGCCAGAATACCTCCCGGGCTCCAGCAGATCCCAGGACTTATTGACAGCCCTGTTTTAATGTAAGTAAACCATTCAGTAGCTTAGTTACAAACAAAAATTAATGCATCATGAACAGTAACCCCACCTGTGAAGCACCAGGGGTAGACTGCATCTGAGTGCTTAGTAGCATGTGATCAGGGTGAACAGGCTGCGAGAAACATAACCCATTCAATGTGCGCTCATCATCCACATTCTCCAAGACAGCACTGCCGAGTCCACTGTCCAGTCGTCGAGGCTCTGGCTGAGATGCTGAGATGTGATCCCTAAACAAAACAGGCATTTAAAACAATCAGATTATTATGTCATTTAAAACCAGATTAGGTATTATGTCATTTAAACTGTACGAAGGACAAACAACAGTTACATAGCAGAGCAGGGCACTTACCTATTTCTTCTAGGCTGTACTGGGGAAAGGACGTCTGCCTCAGTGCATCTTCTCTTGAAGGGCCCTGTTCCAGTGGGCGTGGATCCTGGGGAACACCCTAAACAGAAAAAATAACAATTTAAAAAAATATACATTTTTGTGTTTTTTAGTTAACATCATTAACAATGCAATCAGCACTTTATCAAATCAAATTTCAAACATGTGCATACCATCTCTTTGACTTCTTGATGTTGTCAATGTTCTAGAGAAAAAACAAATCATGTTTCAAAATGTTTTTATTTAATTCTCTTAAATTTCAGTAAAATAGCAACAGAATTAGAGTACAGCAACAGAATCCTTTAAAATTTCAGTTCTTTTAGATTTTTTTAAATTTCAGTACATAGCAACTGAACAGAACAAAATTAATTTATTTTACCTGGAAAACCATTTCTCTTTCTTTATTTGTGGTATTGTAAGCCTCCTTTTGGCATTTTCCACAAGAAGTTTCCTCATAAAATCTACAAGTTTAATAAAGTTTGGAATGCAAGTGAGTATGAGTAGGGGAGCAGGGGAGCAGGGATGGCACAGTGGTGAGAGCACTGGCCTCCCACCAATGTGGTCCGGGTTCGATTCCGGCCAGGTACGATAATATTTATGTGGGTTGAGTTTGTTGTTGGTTCTCGTCCTTGCTCCAAGGGTTTTTCTCCAGGTTCTCCGGTTTTCCTCCCTCCACAAAAACCAACACTTCTAAATTCCAATTCGATCGGAATCCGAGGGCCACAGGTTTGTCAGTCGAAGACTGTTACGTGCAACCCTCGTAAAACAAAGTTGATATGTTTCCGAATTTTGCCTGTTAAAGCAGATGACAGAACTTTTATGCCAGTGATTGCAAGGTGAAGGCTGGTAATTAACATAACAATATTCTTAGAACTGTTGTGCATACCCTCCCCTTCCCTCCCCCCTGCAAAATCTCCTTGTACCACAGGCCCACAATGTGTGCAAAAGGACCACAGCAACAAAGGCACGTGTGGTTCCAGAAAATGTCCATACTCTCCCACAAAAGAGATTGGAAATTCCTGGGGGTCAGTGGCCATGGGAGGGTCTCAAAGGCCAAAACTTTAAGGAAATGACTGTGTGAGGGTTAATTGGAATTTCCAGAGGGGTGGGGGTCTTGGGAAAAAAATCCCTTCCGTGTGGGAGGTATGAATAATTTATGGAAATACACAATGCATGTCTATACCAAGTACCACAATAGGCCTGCAATGCGTGCAAAGGGCTACAATCACATTGCATGCCTGCAATGCTTGGTACTAATATAACATTGTCCCATCCCATTGTGATTATCACAAAAGAAAACAGAAAATAATACATCTTACAGTATACTTACCTAATGATTGAGAATCCATCTTGATCCATGGCGTCCTGTTCACGTTGTTGTTCAACCAGTCAAGGTATTCTTTGTTAGTCTTTGTTGGTTCATCCCATGGCAGTTCTAGCAATCAGCAGTACAAACACATCAAGTAAGATTCTTGCAGACAAGTAAGTAAACTTTATTTAGGAAAGATAGCCCAATCAGCTGCAAGGCAGATATCCAGAGGGGCCCTAAATAAACTTTAAAACATACTACAATATGTGCAAAAAATCTTTAAAAAACTCATTAATAATTCAGAAAGAAAATACAAAAGAAATTAATGTTACATGTAAATGAGTGTCTTTATATCTGATAAAGACATGGCTTAACTTTACGTCCAATTTTCAGGCCAAAATAACCCCAAACCTAAATATTAGCGCAAGAATGAGTTGATCTACAACAGAAGTTTTTTAAGCCGTTTAATAAATTTGCAGTTCTTGTTTTATCAAGTCTAAAACACTCTGCTGCGCCTCGTGTTTTAAACTTGATAAAACACTGCTGCTCATTTATTAAACATTACTTGAAACAGCTTCGAATATTATAGACTTAAAAAATTATATAATAAAGATATACTTATGTATTACCTTAATTTTATTGTATAAAAATCTCTTCATAGTCTTTTGAGTAAATAAAATTGCAACTTGTTCAGTACCAGACCCCAGTTCTATAAAGGGTGGATGTACAGTATACTATACATTAGATACCAGTAAATCACTATCCAGTGGACAGGTGTTAATCCAGTCTGATCTGCTTCAGAACAGACTTAAATTTCACATAATTATCTTAAATTAATGATCTGTTTACCTCCTGCTAACATTGCAACTAAAACAATACCACAGGACCAGATGTCTGCAGGCTCAGCTCTGTATTCACATTTAGACAAAACCTAAAAAAGAACATATATTATAATAATTCATCTGAAGTGTAAGCTACCATTGACAGGACTCAAAGAAAATTATTTAGATTTTGTGCATACCTCAGGTGCAACATAAGGAGGTGTTCCACAACATTTTCCCAATAAACGCTCCTTGCCTTTGTGGCGGAAAACCGTTGAGAAGCCAAAATCAGTGATCTTTAAATTATCTATGGGAGAAAAATTGACAGATACATTGTAAATAAATTTAACTTCTTGCCTGTCTTTGACAAATCTGGTTACTCTTCTTCTTCATTTTTGCCATGTTTCTTACCATCCGAATCTAACAGAAGGTTCTCAGGTTTGATGTCTCTGTGAGTAACTCCTTGTTTATGAAGGTACTCCTAAACAAATAAACAGAGCAGATTGTCAGTAAACTCTTGCACTTGCACTATCTTTCAAGTGATTAAAACCAGGTAGGCACAAAAGTTGGACCAGATCAACTCAGATTGCAGATTTGAATAAGTATACATAGCAGTTGTTCAAGAAGGAGGACAAAGTTATGCAATAGATGCTATTCTTATTCAAATCAGCAATCCGAGATGATCTGGCTTGACTTTGTACCTGCCCATTAAAAACTGAATTATTTCATAAGTTTTCATTTAACTGTCTTACCACTCCATCTATAAGCTGCCTGAAGTAGCGCTGGGCCTGCTGTTGTGGCATCCCAACATCAGGTTCTATTGAAACTTAATATAAAATGTATAATTCTTAACATATGTAATGTTAACCATTTTCTCAGGATTTTAGTTTACTTTTGCATGTTTGGTTCCCTGAAATAAAAACTGTAACACAAGAGAGGGTTGGGAATAAAGGACACCCCCCAACATCCCCCCACCCTCTTTCCCCCCCCCCTTTTTTTTTTTTTTGGGGCCCCTTATTTCAAACTTAGCCTGGTGGACCCAGCGGGGGTTGGGGCTTTAAAAAAAGATGTATTTGACCCCCGCAGCTTCTTTGAGCCAAACGGTGTTCATTAACAAAAAAGTCTTTGTTCATTAATTTTGACAAAGAGAGGGGCCTATTTCCTCAACTCCACCTTATTCAGTATCTGGCATTTAATCGGCTAAGAGGAACAAGGGTATGGGGATGGGGAACTGCAAATAACAATAAACAGTCCCCCACCCTCATGTACTCTCCCCACCCCCCACCCCCAAAAACCATTCCATGCATGGGAAGAGTGAAGAGTTTTAAAAATAATTGTGTGCCTTGGCGCCACCCTGGGGGGAAAGGAGGGGCTGATTTGATTAATTAACAATACACTAGTGATGGGGGCGATCGGTAGTTGTAAAATTTTCTGGCCTCAGAGCTCAGTGCAGAGGGGAGGGTTTTTATTAAAGTAACCCAAAATCATGGGTATATATTTCAGTAAATACCTATCCTGTCAAACAATTCTCCACCGCCAGCACACTCCAGGAACAGATACTGTTTCTTTCCTTCAGTTCTTTGTCCATAAAATCGAATAACGTGGACATCTTGAAGCATTCGGTGAATGCAAATCTATAAACAAAAGCAGATTGTTGTTAAATTGTACATTTCGCAGCCGAACTTTAAACGATCCGATCGCCTCGCTTCTAACCTCCTTTCTGACGTTTTCATAACTATCAGCCGCTTTCTCTAAATCAATGATTTTCACAGCAATCGCTTGTTGAGTTTCTCTGTTCACGGCAAGCTTTACTCTAGAAGAAAGATCAAAGTTGATCATGAGTCATCAAAATACGCTCACATTTACGCTGAATTTGTACACAATCACAACAGATTCAAGACTTAAAATACTTACTCGCCATAAGCACCTTCACCGAGAGTCTCTATAAAGTCCCATCCTTCTACAAACGCTGTCATTATTGCAAGAAGACGATTAAACTCTTTTCACGTGTTCAAAAATCACAACTTCACCGCCGCCATCTTGCCATGCTGAACACGAATTTCGCGCGCTCAGCCAGCCATTTAGTCACGTGAGCGATCACTCCAAATTTGGATATAAGCAAAAGGAACATGGCGGCTTCCAGTAAGAAAATATTTCTGTTTCTTTGCGAGTCCCAAACTTTCTCAGGTTTTTTATTTTTCTTTTATTTTTTGGTTTCAGAATTTCGTATCGCGCTTGTTCAGCTTGCTGTGACCTCAAACAAGGCTCAGAATTTGCTGCGTGCGAAGGACAAGATCAAGGAAGCTGTGTCTAATGGAGCGAAAATCGTAGCGCTTCCGGTAGGGGTTATCTTTCAGCGGGTTTTATTGCGCAGTGAAAACACTGTGCTCTAGTTAAGAAACAGACATTACAAATTTTTGAAACATAAGCTCATGTTGCCTGCCAAGCTAGATGTTATATACTCTTTTAGTCTTTGTATTGACGGGATGCGACTTACCCCCCCCCCCCCTCTCATCCTGCCCCCCCCCAAACCACCCCTCCCCTCCACACACACAGTCACACCCTCTTGCTCATACCCTACCTGGGAAGCACTTTTTATTTGCATTTCTTTTCAAATTGTTAACTTTGGTCTTTAATGAAATTTTCCTCTTTTAGGAATGTTTCAACTCACCATATGGCACTCAATATTTTGCTGACTATGCAGAGAGTATCCCAGGGGAATCAACAAACATGCTATCATCTGTTGCAAAAGAGACAGAATGTTATATCATTGGAGGGTCCATTCCAGAACGGAACGGTGATGGAAAGTTGTACAATACCTCCACTTCATTTGGACCTGATGGCACCATGCTTGCTAAACACAGAAAGGTAAGGTAAAAAGGTAAAGTCTGCATACAAGCCTAGTCGCCCATCATCAGGCCAGAGCTTATCATGGTTTCAGTAGCTTAAAAGGACTAGGAGTATTTCCACACACCCCTGGATGGGATGCTAGTCCATCGCAGGGTTACCCCCCCCGCCCCCCCCCCCAGCATTGGCCAGTACCCATTTATACACCTGGGTGGAGAGAGGCACTATGAGAGTAAAGTGTCTTGCCCAAGAACACAACACAATGACCTCAGCCAGGGCTCAAACCCAGGCCGCTCAATCCAGAGTCCAGTACACTAACCATAAAAATGGTTTAACCATTAAAAGTCATATGACCAGAACACAAAATTCCTAAAAACTCACACAGTTTACATTTTTCTCCATTTAAATCAACACCACCGGTCGAGTGTATTTAGAAGAAAAATCTGTAGCATGGACTTGCTAAGATTCGCGATATTGGAAAAGCTATGATGTCATAAAGTTTTTGTGATGTCATAACTTTAAAAATAATGTAAATTTCAGCAAATCCATAAAACAGATTTGGCTCCTAACTGCACTCTACCCGTGGTGTTGATCTTTGCTTATGCTATAGGTTCATCTCTTTGATATTGATGTCCCTGGGAAGATTCGCTTTCAAGAATCAGAAGTTTTGTGCAGTGGAAATCAACTAACAATGATGAATACATGTAAATAGAAAATATGTTTCCTTGTTCTGTTATTCACTCTTTTCTGCACATAAATTTTTTGGTGGCAGCATCGGTTTTGTTTTTATCCTGTTTTAACCATCTTATCTGAAGTCTTTTTTATTTTATTGCAGCTTTATGTAAAATTGGAATTGGAATCTGTTATGACATGAGGTTTCCAGAGATGGCTCAAGTTTATACTCAGCAAGGTAAGTAAAAACATTTATTTGGGGGAAATAATTATGCTATTAGACCTGTGTTGGGTTATGCCGCCTGATTGCAAACGCATTTGCAGTTTGTGTCCATTTATAAGGCATGTAGTAATCTGTAGGAAGGTTGGCCTATTAACATAAGCGTTTGTGATCCTTTTTGTAGGTTGCAAACTGTTATTTTATCCTGGAGCATTTAACATGACAACAGGACCAGCTCACTGGGAACTTCTCATAAGAGCAAGGTACTGTCAGGCCTTCAGCAAAGGTTTTGATTTTCAACCAAATTACCGTAAAATTCCAGTTGTAAGCCCCCTCCCCCTCCCCCCTGCTTATACGCCCCCTGCAGTTATAGGTTCATCTATTTGGAAACAAAAAAATACATCTGATTATAAGTCCCCCTCTGCAGGAAGACAGTACTGAACAGGGCTAAGTGTTGCTTTATTACCGGTATGCGTTTTTAGTTAAAAAGGTATTTCGATCAACCCTCCTGTGGCTCGTTTCGTAACGTTTTTTTTATTCCGCTTATAAGCCCTCTCGGATATAAGCCCCTCCGCTTTTTAGCCCACCCAAAACCCCTTACGAAGTTGTATAAGCCCAGGGCTTACCGTATAACCAGAATTTTACGGTACTGCATCTTCATTTTAGAAAAGATGTTTTACATGTTGGATTACATGTATAAGGCGACAAAACTTTATGTTTAAAAAGTATTTTCCTTCCTCTTGCAGGGCCTTGGACAATCAGGTTAGAACAATCAGCAAACCATTTTATATTTTAATTTTTATTGGATATTTTCATAGTTATAAAGTAATCATTAATATAATAATTGAGTAATCCTTATGTGGTTCTTTGTAGTTGTATGTAGCAGCTGTATCGCCAGCCAGAGATGAGAAAGCAACTTATGTTGCTTGGGGCCACAGCACTGTTGTCAATCCATGGTATGACCAAATAAATCAAACAAAGACTCATTTTTTCGACTAATTTGCTTGTTTACAGACAAGTAAAATAGAAGAATAGCCCTCTCATACCAGATTTTTCAATTTTTTGTAAACTCTCAAGGGACTGTTTTACCGGTAATTTACCTCTTGCAAAATAGTCGGTACAGTAAAGACGCGCGACTAAGAATCTAACATTTAAGAACCTGTTAGGCTAAAATTTGCAAATTAGAAACCATTTTTATAAGGGCCTATTTAGCCTAAAATTTAAAAACAGGTTCTTATTTTGTTAAATTGATTAAATATGTTTACTTTTGGGAAAATATGATAAGTCATTTGGAGAAACGTAACCTAGAAGCCTTATTACCTCAGATGCAATGTACCGGTAATGCCAATTTTTATACAAGAAAAAGGGCCAAATACCACTAAAATCTCTATTTAACAATATTAAAAAATTTTCCTCAAAAATTAAGAACCTAATTAGCCTGAATTTGTGTTAATACACCTTTATGTAAGAACCTGTTTAGGCTAATCTGCAAAACAATAGGTTCTTACTCGCGGGTTTTTACTGTATCTCGAAGAGATCTTTGATTCTATTTGTGTGTGACAAAAATTTCCAAGCATGTGCGAGACTTAAGAGAACTGTATCTCACTGGTTTTGATGGTAAGGTAGCTTCTGCCATTAATTCTTTTGGTGTTTGAGGCAAATATAGAGATTAGGCTTCACGTTCTAGCAGCAAACAGCAAACATCAGAATGCTGGTTATTTTGTTTGCTTTTTCTCTTGAATAATTCCATTTATTTTATTTTTTTTTTTTAAAATAAAAAATAATTTACTTATTCACACCAAACACGTCATGACTCATGTTGACATATAAGCAGCAAGCAGCAAAAGTATTTTTTTTTTTTTGCTGTTCATAGGAAAAACAAACATGAAGCTTAATCTCTCTGACTTTAAAGTTTACCATTAAAAAATCCTCTATTTTATGCATCCTGCACTCATATAAGAGAGAACCAGCTAGTCCTACTCAAAACAGGGCAAAAGTGCCCTTTGACTTCTTTTCTGGTATTAAAAGTCATTGATTGAGACGTCTCATTCAAGACCATTTTTGTAACATTTTTTCTATTTAACTACATGTATATCTTGTTTGCTGATCTCATTTTTTCTCAGGGGTGAGGTGATAGCTAAAGCAGACCACACTGAGCAAATCCTGTACTCAAACATAGGTAAGCTTTTGGGAGTGTTATTACACTCTTACAGACCAGAAATGTGCTTTCTTAAAATTTGTTGTATAAATGAAGAAAACAATTATCTTTCTTTATCTTTCATAATATTGCCTGATTTTAACTAGCTCTGCCTAATAGGCCTCTTCTTTCTTGTCCCCTGAGCCGCTTATCCCTCTTACCCAGCCAGGGGCCTATGCAAGAGAAACAAGTGGGTTTGGCCGGGACAAATGGTTTGATTGGCTGAATTTTAACAAAAGAAGCAGCCAACCAATTGAACTGTTTTAAAATCCCTGTCAATCGTTTTACGAGAGTTTGAAACGGTTGGTTTGATTGGCAAGATTTGAAATGACCTTTGTTTGAATCTAGCCAATCAAATCATGTGTCTCCAGAGCCACTTGTATCTCATGCAAAGGCTCCGCCAGCTAAGAGGGACAAGCGGCTCTGGGGACAAGAATGTGGCCTCTTTTGCGAAGTATCAGATGACATTCTGTGCACTTTTGCTTAATAATTGTTAATTTTTTCATTAATTTTGTAGATCTGGGACATCTGGAGGATATCCGTTCTCAAATTCCTGTCCAACAGCAGAAGAGGAGTGATATGTACAAGTTAGAAATGTTGTGATGAAATTTACATTTTGTGGACGGCAAAAGGTGTGGGAATAGCAACATCTTATATAACTTTTAGGTCAGTACGAAACAACTGGGAAATTCATAAGGAAATGGCTTTATTAAGCAATATGTTGTTATTTGTAAAAACATTAATAATGCTACAGTTTCATTCAGTTTAGCCTCGTTTATCTTCTGCAGAAGTTTTTTTACTTGTTATGCAATGCTTCTTTCTTAAGAATAGTTTGCATGTCAAGACAAAAGAACATTTGATACAAGAAGTTACCGAGTGAGAAGAAAATTAATAGTAAGGAGTTTATAAAATATAAACTAAGGAAGTATTTCCAAAAAAAAACAAGTTACCGATTTCAAAATTAGTTTTAGAAAACTTAAGTGTGCAGATCTGTAATTGTATTTAGGTTAGGTAGGATTCATAAACTATATGGGGAAATGTATTGGAGAATTTGGTTCTGACGAAACAGTTGGGCTGCATATTTAGCAACTAAGTGAATTAATGACAACACTTTGTTCGGTTTTTAATCTGACATTTTGAGCACATAATATTTCATTCACCCATGAACAAAATGACACAGGAAAATACATTTTTGAGGAAAATACATCCTGTAAAGTTCATAAGAGTGAAGTGTCAAGTACAAAATTTTAATATGATGGGAACAACTTTAGTATTTAAATTATCAAATTAAAATAAAAGTTAGAGTGGTGTGGATATTGATAATAAAGTCACAAGAAAGTACTTTTGAGGTCAGCAAATTCTGTTCAGAATACCTTATGTGCTGTGGTGGACGGAGAGGATACCCGGTGCGGAGAGGGGGCATGGGACGCGACGCGGAACGTTTTACTTGTAGCTCCGAGTGGTGCTCGGGCGTGGACCGTATGCCGGGGATGATCGGGACGCGAGGGCAGGTTGGTCGCGGCGCTCCACTCGGTGCGGCGCCCACTTTCGCTTTTTGCGTTTTTGACTGTTATTTCCTATAATAAGGTTACTTGGGCGTACCATTCTCTACATTTGAAACTGGGCCTAAGGCTTCTTAGATACATTAGTGATGACAGAAGCCTATTGACTTCATTCTGAAATACTATCATGGTTTGATAAACATGCGTGAATAGAAATGGTCATAAAATTAATATAAACAGTCCTATAGCTATAGCATTTTATCTTCTAAAATAATATCAGCAGTAAAAAGCAACCTATTGTCGAATAAAAAAGCTGAAATGTATTTGATAAAACTGATGAAATAAAACCCTATTAAATTTATCCCACGCCTTGATAGCCAATCAGAATTTAGAGATCCTTTGCATATCCTACGTGCTGATTCATTTTCCCGCCATAATGTAACGCGTCCGTTTCAGGTTCCATTTGTTTCCCGCTAAAATGTTTCGCGTCTGTCACAGCATTCAGTGTTTCCCGCCATGTGACGCGTCCGACACAGTTCCAGTTTTTTTCCCGCCATAACATGAAGCGTCTCTTAGCTTTTTTATTTTGTTTCTCGCCAAAACGTTGGCATGGGATAATAGGACGTTGTTACAAAATGATGGGCGAGTAAAGTACCTCTTCATTATATACCGTCAGTATCCCGGAGGTTAAATATTCAATTTGTAAACTAACTTCTTTTCGCTCATGTATTGTGCAAGCTTGTGAGTAAAATCCGAAATCAACTGATACTCGCTCACGGAATAATCATCGGTACACACTAAGAAGCATTTCATTACTAGCTAAATTAAAAGTGAAAAATAAACGATAATCAGACTAAAAACTTATAAAAAAGCGTCCACTATTGATGTCCTTTAGTGGCCCCTTCTTGTCTGAAATGCATGAATGCTATGAGTCTTGTTTGTAACGTTAAAGGGACTGTGTCACGGATTTTAGCCAAACTTAGGCATAGGAAATGACCATCAAATTCGTTTAAATGTATAAAATAACCTCTTAAAACAGTGAAGGAATACTTAAATAACACACCAAATGCAAAAGAAGGTACGGATGGCCAAAAGTGTCGAAGATTGAAACGGATTGCGATGTGGGCTTTTGAAATATGGTCCGGCGGGACAGTTTCCAAAGTTAATCTTTTTTGCTTGTAACTTTAATTTATGACGCCCGGGAGACACATTTAGCTGCAAGGAAGCTATGGTTTTGTCATTTAGTATCAAAGAATTAATTTCTTTGCAAACATTTAGTTTCATAGCGAATATTTGGCAAAATTTAATAACATAAGATTAACTTAGCCGTGACATAGTCCCTTTAAGAGCCAACTACCAGCAAATCTCCGTTAAAGCTCACGTCAAATTCTCCGATGAGCGCAAAAACTTAATCGTTCTCCGAAAATGTCACCACCAGCACCGCCGTAAAGGGGATACGTCCGTTGCCACCCTCCTGAAAACCGCAAGCTCAGCCAACTCGTAAACAGTGGATTCCAATTAAAATTTTTTTATTATTTTCTAGTTCTACCAAACCGTTAAACAAAATAGGCCAGTTTCCTCTAAGGGACGCACCATATTTTCTTGGAGGGGGGGATGAACTTTTCTAGTTATGCACCTCTGCAAACATTTTCGAAATTCTTACTATTTTGTTATACATATCGTTGCAAACAATTTCTTGTCTTCCAGGCCCGCAAACAATTTCAATTTTTCACCCCCCCTCCCCTTCAAAAAGGTAATGGTCCGTCTCTAATGATCTCTACCAATAATCAGTAGATGAAATATCCGAAGTTATCTCTATTTGTTGAAACTCGTGTGCAAACGTTAACATGAATAAAAGCATTCCACCGCACATGCTCCACTCGGCAACGCTAGATATCACGTGATACAAATATCCGGGATCTTTAGGACTCCACTTGAGTTTGGCAAGAAAGTGGTATCGAGGCCGGACTCGGTCCCATTCCAGATTGGCTTTGGCCTGGCACGCGCCAAATATCATCACACAGAAAGTTATTATGAGGGAGAGCATGGCTCTTGAATGGCACACCGCTGAACTATTGATGACACCGTGGTCTCGCAGCTTGTAAGACATTGCACACTGTAACCAGCAGTATGAAAGACCGCTGATAAAGGCTGTCATCGCACCGATGTCGTGGATTGACCAGTGCTGCAAATGTGAGAACATAAATACAGTAAAAACCCACGAGTAAGAACCTAACATTTAAGAACCTGTTAGGCTAAAATTTGCAAATTAGATACCTTTTTTTTATAAGAACCTATTTAGCCTAAAATTTGGAAACAGGCTCTTAATTTCTAAAATTGATTTAAAAATTTTTTTTTTGGGAAATTTTCTCTCCCCCCCCCCCCCTTATATTTTACCCCCCGGGGTTTTTTATTCTCATTTTTTTTTTTCCCCCTTTTCCTGTCCCCTTTTAAAATCCCCCCCCCCGGGCCCGGCGGGATAGAGCGGTTTTCACTTGAGTGTCGAAAGTAAATTGCGTTTGCTTTGGTTTTGCATTGCTACGCTCAGTGATTGGCTTAAAAATCTCGCGCCACTTTCTCAGCCAATCAGAACTAAAACCAAAACCAATCGTGACTCGCTCGCGCACGTTTTCCCGCGCTTCGTGCCGGCTACATGTATTTGCTTCGAGTTTTGATTGGTTCACTGGATTGTCTGTGGCCTTTGTGATTGGCCGGAGTAATTACGTTAGTTTTGGTTTTACGACACTCAATTGAAAACTGCTCTATTACACACTCAGCATTTTGTCATCTTGCCCGAAAAATTAAAAGAAGCTTGCATTCCCGTCTTTGGCATTCTGTTACAACGCCAGCTAGCTTGACGATACGGATGAAGAACGTTTCGTGTATATGTCGTGGTTCGATTTTACCCTTGGTACAATTTGGTATTTTCCTTTGCTCTGGTGTATGGTAGTAAATGATAATGAATATAAAACAAAGGAAAAAACCGGATTTTACCGGGTTAAAATTAAATCGCAACATGTGGTGATGAGAAGTTTTTCATTTTGGTCTATTTTCGCGTGATCTGAAAAACCGAAATGTTTTACAAATTCCGAAAAAACTTTTCAGAGCCACCTTATTTTTTCATAAATAAGCTGGCGCTGAACACCCTTGACCGTCAATTGTCAATATTTAGACAAAATTTATTCCTTATTAAGAAAAGCAGGAAGAGACACTTTTACTGAGTATCTTCAAAGCTGTTAGGGTCAAAAGATGAAATATACTTTATTTTTGATCTCTTCTAGTGCTGTCATGACAACTGAATTTGGCACGGCAATCTTACCTTAAACACCAAACTGCATGTAAAAGGTCCGATTAATACAACTGGGGTGAAGAGAAGCGTTGTGAACTCGGAAAGAATACGCTTAAAACCATCTCGAACACTGATTAAAATGATATTAATCTAAAAAGGAAAACTTCGTGATCATAAAAATAGTTTCTAAGCGTACCTTTTCAATTTCAAAGTTCGCCACAAAAGTCATTCCAACTCCAGCCAATATGGCGACCACAAACGCCAATTTATTAAGGCGACGTAACTTCACGTGTTCCTCGCGACACTGTTCAGCCACAAGTTTATACTGCATAAAACGAACGAACGCATTGGAGATGAAAAGAAACGCGGATAAATTAGCTAGCTCCCTGAAAACATACTTTTCCGGGTACAAAACTCCAGTTTCGCTGATCGCTGGGAGAAATGGGTAGATGTGTCCATGAGAAAGAGCAACGCAGTATGAAGAAATCACAGCGACCCCACTACAGATTACTAGTAAAATACAAAACCAGCCTAAACCACACCGAGGAAGTATCCATGGCATAACTTGAAGAATTTCTTGAGCAAGGAATAATAATTATCGGTTTAAGTGTTATTCCTTGATTTGTTTATAATGTCAACTACGAATTCCCCGTATAAGTCGCCAGTCGCTATCAACGGATGAAATCCTGCGCTATAATGAAAGACAGTAGAAGTTTTGAAGCTGATCTTTCACGAAAGTCCCAATATGTAACGATGAACTACATTTACGTTTTTCTTGACTGTGTACACAGATAACATTTTTCTGTAGTCGTTTTGCAAGTCCACATAAACGCCGTGACAAACCAGTTCACTCCAGTTTCTACCTACAAGTCAGTGGCGAAGTTTACCGGTCAGGTACCAGCAAAACGTCTTGTCTTCCAGCGGAATGAAGAAGCGCCCTTTTCTTACAATTTCAGCGGTATTTGAGTCATTTGACACGAAATAAAATTAGATGAAAACGTCAGCGGCAAACACTCTTTCAGCTAATAAGAAGAACCTATACAAACATTATTATGATTTTGGATCAGTGAGATCACAAGGAAATATTACGACTTAAACACACATGGCACCCGTTTAAAAAGTATTCATGCGTAAATTACTTGAAAAATAATCTTGTTTTTGCATGCGGATAGTTTTTCTCACTCAGTTACAATTTTTGACGCAAGCCGTTTATAATTACGCTAATTACGAACAGTTATCTTACGATTAACCCTCAGTTTTACTAACAGGCTTTCCTCCTCTTGAGGTTAACTTTTTATGCTAGATCGCATTCTGGCTTTGCGCGTAATATTGACGCTTCCGGGTGCATTTAGTTCGGCCGTGACAAAGACCTGTTTTCTGGTCAGCAGCCTTAACAGTGTTGTCATGCACTTTATAGCAATGACAGTGAACGTCTTCGCCATTCTTGATCCCAGACCCTCGCTTTCTTGTCTTGACACCAACACACCGTGAGTCATGCAGAAAAGACGGTTGCTTGCCTTTGGGGTCGAGAATGCGTTTTCACTTGATTCCTTTGAAGTGACATTTAACACGATGTACATCACTGGGCTTATTTTTAGCGATGATTTTTAACGAAAATTTGTAGTTTTTACTCGTGAATGCATAATGAACGAGTATAGTGGGGAAAGTGAGCCATCCGTCCATCCGTCCATCCGTCCATCCGTCCTTCCTTCCATCGTTGTTAACATTATGCAAATTAGGTATGCTCACGGGCGCTTTCTAAATTTCGTTTCCCTCGGCTGTGGATAAAAATACAGCTTTACAAAGGTATCATTTCAAAGAAATAAGTGTAGAAAATACTTCACCTTGTAAATGAGAAACAATCGTTTCCCAAACGATGAAATATTTCCTTTTCGTATATAATAATCGCGAACATTCGGAAACGATGACCAGTGACTTTATGTATGTGTTATTAAAAGACTGGGAAGGTTAAA
This sequence comes from Oculina patagonica, assembly GCF_052425735.1. Taxonomy (NCBI): domain Eukaryota; kingdom Metazoa; phylum Cnidaria; class Anthozoa; order Scleractinia; family Oculinidae; genus Oculina; species Oculina patagonica. The sequence goes on from NC_135765.1 coordinate 28,200,557, forward strand.
TCACGGCACGATTTAATAAAGGATAATCAGTAAAAGAGTAACGAAACTCTATACAAGACAGATATGTATATAATATCCGTGAAAAAAAAAATAAGAAGAAAAAAGATTTTAGCCACAGGGTATGAGAGTCGATCCCGGGTCACACGCTTCAGAACGCAGAGCAGTACCACTGAGCCATCGGTTTACTGAGCTATTATAATCATGAAAAAAGTAATTCTTATACCTAAGCGACCTGTTATATGTTCACCCCCTTTAAATAAAGTTGATTAATATTATTAGTCACTATAATGAATATTTTCCATCGATACTATACTGTTCAAAGGAATCTAACGCATTCACGAGTAGGTCATAGACCTCTTTGATTTCAGTAAGACACTAAAGACGGATAAAATTAGTACAAATTTATCACCTATAAATGTGTCTAATTTGTCCGAGGAGATTAGCTCGTCGGAGCCGACCGAAAAACTGAGTTCACTATTGTACCCCAATTTCACTCTAAACGAACGATTGGTCAGGTAAAGGAAGTTTGCTTCATCAGTGTATTCTTGAACGCAAAGGTGATTAACAACACAGAAAATAAATTGGCATCACGAATTTCATCCAGGTTGTTTATTAATGCTACTAAATTCAGTGACCGTCAAGCGAGTACCGAAAAAGGCGAGGGGGAGAGGCGTTTCAAGTTTCGCTTTGTGCTAGTAAAGATGAAATTTCTTAGTATTTTTTTTTTACCAAACTACCGTCACAAAAATCACTTGGAATTATCGCTGTGTTTGCGCGTAAAAGTCAACAGAAGTATGTTTTCATAAAACCCGTGCATCACAGCAAAGAAGCTGTCCTCTTGGCCATATGAGTAAAAGAACATTAAGTGTCAAATCTTCTAGCAGTTGATATAATAGTCGGTGATGCTAAATTAACTAAATACAGCAGTAAAAGTTTTCGAAGTTTGAAAAAAAAACTCCGTGATTTGGCGTTTATGAATTTTTCCTGTGCTTGCTGCTCAAGGCCGTACCCAACCTGTGCCATAGACGTGGTAAGATCTTGCTAGGGGCACAGGGGACATGCGCTCCAGAAAAAATTAAAATCTAGAAGCTCTAAAACTCTTTCAGAGACATTTTTCAAAAGGCATTTCTTGAGAAAAATCAATGTTGTTCAACTTGGGATTATTTTCCCAACAAAACGTATTTTGTTTTTTAATTTTGGGTTGAACTAGACGAGGCAAGTGCCTCGTCTTGCGTCTTGCTTGTTACGGCCCTGCTGCAGGGAACATGTTATATTAAAACTCGCACTGGTTTATTTCATTATTTATTGTCGTTGTAAATCGATTTATGACTGCTCAGTAACACACTTTTAAGTGTTAGAAGTGCAAATTTTCAATGAAAGGAAAACAGACATCGCTAGCTAAAGAGGACAATTAAACTCCTCATTTCACACAGTTTTCTTACCGAATGTTTCGTTTGTTAATAAGTATTGCGAGAATTCCGTGTTAAATCTGTTCTGTTTATTTTCTAAATGAAGATGTAATATCATTCAAAGCGACTTGGCCATAAAAACAATCAAACCCCATGGAAACGTAAAATCTTTTATTGCTATGCTGGAAATAAAGATTAATTCTGCATAAATTAGCTTAACGATTATTTTCTAAACGCCGTCTCTGCAATAAGAATATTTGTCTTATTCTGCCCCTAGAGTAATTCTCATTTCCATTTTATATCGCTTTACATCAACGGATTTGATTTGGTGTCGGAAGACAAATTTTTACGCTTTACAAGGCTGGAAAGATTGAGATAAAGGTAAGCTTGTATGAAATAAGTGAGAGCCACAAATCGATTAGTTCAGTTGACCACATCTGTCAAATTCGTTTTTCTCTCTTTTCTTGTGAACCTCGGTTACTCACGTTTTGCCTGTGTGGTGATGGTTGATCAATAATACACTTGGCTCTTTTGGGTTCAGTAATTAAGGGATACAATTCTTTTACTTTAGCGTTTTGCTTCCGGTGAAAGCGGCTTCAGAGTCGCGCTTTGTCTTCGCGACAGCAGAGATTCTTGGTTTCTCCCAGAGTAAATAATTCTTCCTAAACACGAAATCTTTAAACTAGGAAGACATAAAATGGGTAATACTTAAATTAAGGTTAGAGCTTCAATTCGGTAGGCTATTTTATTGCTACCTTGCTAGCTTTTCAACCCTTGAACTAAACAAGAGTGGTATTAGACCAGGAGCAAGCAAAAGTGAAAAACTTCACTCAATTTTGCCTCACTTAAATTCTGGAACAAAAATTCTAGGATTTTTTTTACACAACCTATATTAAAAGTAACTGAGCTTGAACTCAAGCCATCTGGAACAACATTTTTGTCAGTGTCTTCAAAGAACTAAAGACCACTGATGAACTGAATAGGAATTAAGAAATGTTTCTATAATTAACATTTTTAAACAAACATTGTTCCGAACTTTTTAGTAAAGCGAACATTTTATAATCTGTCTTTGTTTCAAAGAGCGATTCAATTCGATTAACTCCGTGGGTCACATGGAAACACAGATAAATTAAATGTGTGGAGGACTAAGCGACAAATGAAACCTTTAATTTGCAGCAAATGGTGTACTACGTTCCTCATACTTGGTATTTTCATAACTAGGTTTTTTGATAAAACGACGAAAGAAAGCTACAATTGCAAGAAAATGAGATGGATTGTAAAGGTAGGTACGAAATGCTTGTAAAAAGCATAATACGGTAATTCTTTCAATGTGCATTTTTTATTTGCGCGCGCTTTTTCCAAGTCAAATTCATGTTTTTCACTGAAACGGGTTTTTTTTTCCTTTCAGTTAAAGTTGTGTCTCACTGATTCAAGAGGAAAGAATTCACCTATAAAGAATGTTTTATTAATTGTAACTGCAGTATTGATGCTTCATTTAAACTGGAGACTCCAGAATCTTAGCCAAAGTGAGTATTTAAGCTTGTAAGCACGACCAAGGCAACAGTCAGAGCACCTACGTTTGTTATTGCAAAAGATTTGGTTTCGCGTTTTCTGAGCTCTGTGATTGGTTAGAAAATGCTCGTGGAAACTGGCCTAACCAATCAGGTCAAACATGTCACTTTTGTCAGCCAATCCGGTGCAAAACCAAAACCAGTCGTGAATTGGGTTGGCGACCTTTCCCGCGCTTTGCACTCGTTGCAAGGTTTCACTACGCTTTTTGATTGGTTCGCTGCGGTTTTTGAGCTTACAGTCATTGGTGTATAAAAAAAACATTTCATCGCAAAAAACGCTTTTGAGTAACCAATCAGAAAGTAGAAGAACCCAGTCGTGATCAGCCTAATTTACGGCACTTTTCCCCGCTTTTGAGGTAATAACCCGGGGGTAGGTACTCCCATGAATTTTGGAAAGGGGTGTGCCGCGAAGACACTTAAACCCTGACCCTATTTAAGAATAAAAAATGCGAAAATTAATACCCTTTTTAAGGCCCAAAACCGAAAAATGACACCCTATTCAAGGAGAGGAGAAGCGCTCCGCGACGACCCAACTAACGGTCAACCGCGCACAGCAAAACACAAATCTTTATAACTTTACTAATACTTGAACGGTTAGTTCAGTTTTAAGATCCCTTTTTATTTTCGTTTAGCTGGGCGTTTATTTTAGCTGATAAAATTTAGGTACCCTATCTAAGGATCACACCGGGAACACAATGCCAAAAGGAGCAAAAACAATACCCTATTAAGTGCCGAGATCCTCAAAAACCATACTCTATCCCGCGGCACATACCTATAAAGCCCATGTATGGGAGTGCCCAACCCCGGGGGTAATAATAGCAATTTGTTTTGTTTACTAGAGATACGTCTGGTAACAATTATTGTTCACATTACTGACTTATTTCTCGTTTCTAAGCACGTCTTTTACCATAATTTTCACTCTGACTTTTTAAGGTATGAACTGCGAAACAAGCTGTAACCGAGATGACTTTGTGTCATGTTCACAGAATGGAGAAATCATCACAAAATCGAGCGTCAGAGAAATAGGAAACCCACTTACGAGAAAAGGTAACAAATTTAAACTCTCTGGTTACAGAATTACAAAGTTCCGTTAAGGTCGCGCGGGACCCCTGCTATCTTGTAAAGCTTTAATTCACTACATTTTGAACATCAATTCCTCTAAAGTTTAACAAGGATAATTTTTCGAGAGGGGGATGATGGAATTACATCATGATTGTCCTTTTACTGAGAAATGACCGTTGTCTGTGATGTTACAAGCCCTTAAAAGTTTAACTGCAGATAATGCGATTTTGTGTCTTTTTGTTTTGTGTCTTTTTGAGTTTTCAGCTAGAACAGCGCACCGAATTAAATGATTATATAGCTTAGTGGTAAATCATAACCAACAACAGTCTTTGTAACATAACCTCTCTCACTCGGCGGACGCAGGGACCGCGGAGCATTTTTCCAATTGGCGGGAGAAAGGGGGGTGACTAGTGACTTGAAGTGGGGGGCTTAAGAGACTCTTCTCTTAGAAAGTCCTTATTTTTTCGGAAATAATGGGGGGCTAAGCCCTCTCAGCCCCCCTCCGGCTCCGCGGTCCCTGGGGACGATGTCATGTCCTTTCGTCTTTTAGCATTCGATTATTATTGAGCGCAGATCGTCTAGTAATCGTTGGTTGCATTATACTTTTTAATTACCACCTTTTTCATTTCAGTTTTTCTGACCATTGGAATTCCCACTGTTCAGCGAACGTTCAAAAACAAGACAAAGAGTTATTTGACGTCGACTATAAACTCACTAATAAGCAACGGCACCTCAAAAGAAGAGCTAAAAAATATTTTAATCGTTGTCTTTCTTGCCGACACAGAAAAATCTGCTCGGACAAATGTCAAGCAAGAACTACGCTCAAACTTTGCTAAATACTTGGAGATGAATCTAATTCACGTAATTTCGGCACCATCTTCCTTCTACCCTCGTCTAAAAGGACTTCCATCGACCCTTAATGACGGCCCGGAACGAATGTACTGGCGGTCCAAACAGAGCATGGATTATGTATTTATGTTTTATTATAGTCAAGGTTTAGCGGAGTATTACCTACATCTTGAAGATGATGTCGCAGTTGAGCCGAATACTGTGAGTCAAATACGACAATTTATCGACCTCAGACGCGACAAAAAATGGGATGTGTTGGCCTTCTCGAGTTGGGGGTTTATAGGAAAGCTTTTTCGCGACAGAGACTTGCGATTTTTTGGCCGGTTTATTGAGAAGTTTTATAATGAAATGCCATGCGATTGGTTGTTATATCTTTATCTTCAGTCAAGAGGTGGAAAGAGTATATTGGACGATAAAAACAGTACTTATACAAAAGAACTGTTTCACCATGTTGGTCACCAGTCTTCCTCCCTTGGAACATGAAATGGTCACCAGCGTCCTACCTTGCAGTAAACTAGTCACCAGTCTTTTTTTCCTTAAAACACAAACTTCTTATTTTAGTACTTATCAGTCTTCCTCTTATAATTACTTCCTTATTTCTCATTCCTCATTTGGTAGTTTGCAGAATTTTATTAGTAAGGAAAACTATTTTTTTTGAAGATTGGTAACTTCTTCTTTATCTGCTTAACATAAGCCCAGCTTTGTTCAAAAAAGTGGTATAATAAATAAAATGGAACACAAAAATGTTATGTTATAAAACATTGAAATAAAAAATGTATGGATAGCCGAGACAATTTATGTTCAATCTAATCTAATAAAGCCCTTACGTTCCACGGAGGCAGTCTATCGATCAAAGGTCTTTACCTTGAAAGTGCCTGCAGTTTTTTCAAGGCACAAATTGAAAACAATTAAAATGTTTAATTAACTATTTTTTGTCTTATTCTGTTCAACACAGCGTTAACTTAGTGTTTAAACTAAGGGTAACAGTCAGGATGTACATCTTTAAAAATATTGTCGTTCGTTCCGCTTTGTTTTTTTTTTACCTCCTTGCTATCTTCTGTTATCATTACCTTTTTGGTGATTTTCTACCTTAGAAAACTACTATTTTGAGGTTTTACTTCAATTTGTAGGTAAACTTTTTACAACAGGAAAACTGTCCTTTAAAATACCTGACAGAGTTTCTTTTCAGTTAAACTGTCGCTTTTGGTGTCGTCTATAGAATTTTTTGGTTGTTTCGGAGCTGCCGTTTCGAATGTGAATGGCGAATAAAAAATTTGTGGCAAGAGCACTCGTTGAAATCTGTGACGTTAACTTGTGGAATACGTTATCTGGAACATCTTGTTGCTTAGCAACACATGATCAAGAATCGACGACGATCGCAGCTTAGCCAACTTTGGCGGGAAACTTGGCCGCACATCAAGTGTCTTTCCTGCATTCCTTGCGTGACCAAACTTCCCAAGCCACAACACAAGCCAAATATGGTAATTTGCTCACGTGACACTAGCTTAGCTTGATGTGCTATGACAGACCTTCTGCACAGTCAATATGATTTAGCCATTTTAACAAAACGTCAACAACGCCGCTTGTCTTTGAGTTTACAGTGTAATTTCGTGTTAGAACAATAGGTCTAATGTAACTAGTGTTGGGCGAAAAATGGCGCCAAAATAAGCTATCGTCTTTTTGTGCTCGCTCCTCTCCGTAAAGCGAGCCAACATCCACTCCTGTCAATTGCACGGATTTCTCGGACAAATCCAGCATTTTTATTATCGTTGGAACCGCTATCTCCATATAAACCTGGTGCTTTTGAAACACGGCGGACAGTTTTTCAAACGCAACTGCATGTTCGGAAGGAATATAGAATACATTCGAGAATCCCCGATAACACATATTCAAACCACGTCCGTTCCATAGCAAAGCATTCAAAGAATTTTCCACATCCCACGAGCTTTCGTGTTGCCCCTTGCTATCGATTATTGCACGCTTGTAAGCGTCATTCAAGTAAATAAGCTCTTTATAAGCCTCCTCGCAGGCCTTGAGCCCCCATGGCGTGTACCACCAGATCCAGGACTCGCGCGGCTGCTGAAACATGACCTGCTTACCAAGCTGTTCTGAGCTCTCCCATATCCGGGACCTATTAAAAATTGCAATGTTCCAAAAATTTAAAAACAGATCATTTCTAATAAATAGGTAACCCGTAAATTGAGGCTGTGTCCTCATTGCTGTGCTCAAGCACTCGTAAGCGGTGACTCCACGAAGCATGGAGACCACAATGATTTTATATTCACTTTCCTTAGACGGTTTCGCAGGCCCGCAATAAACGATGTTTGGAAAGCGGTTTCTGTAGAGCTGCTCCAAATAAGGAATAGAGTCATAGAGAAATTCGACGAAAGCAATAACCAATAAAATATTGTCAAATTTGTCTTGTTTACAAGCTCTTTCGCTGTAGTTTCCTCTGCGAATATAATTATTCTGCAGTTCGCGTTTTTGTTCAAGTAAATTGTTGACCTCGTCGACTATTTCAAATCCTGGGTGAATGTAGAAGGACAAATAACCTGTTGGGAATAAAATATTTTTATTAAGGCCTGGTCAAAATGAACTGAGGCACAAAAAGTGACGCGTACAGACTTGCGTTAGGTGGCCAAACGGTAAAAAAACTTACGTCCAGTTAGGAACTGGAAAGCATGTCTTAAGGCCTGACCAATCGGAGGCTGTGTTTTTGGACGGGCGTTTTTTTTTTTTACAAGTACTCGCAAGTATTCGCAAGTTGTCTCATTGGCTCCCTGCTCATAAGTTTATTCAGAAGTACACGCAAGAAGGCTGAAAAAAAACCGTTTAGCCCGCACTGCAATTGACGTTGTTTGGGGCGGAAAAAATTATAGACAAATGTATGGAAAAATTAAAAACGTAACTGAACGCTCTCTAGCCCAGCTACATCCTTCAAACTCGGCAAGTAAAAACTTTTGCCTAGTGTTGTTGTTTCTTCTATTTTGTGATGAAGAAGGGGTGGGAAAAATTGGAAATCTTAACTTTACAATTCATATGTTGTCCAGAATTCAATTTTTGTAAAAGATATTTGCCGTCGGATTCCCATACAAACACTGAAACTTTTCTACCCGCCTTTGCCTTTTTTCTTTTTTACTCGTCAAGATGGCGTCGAAAACACGTGATAGGGCCTATTCATTACTTGAAATAAACAAGCGAGACTTGTGTTGACTTGCGTTGGGTGGCCAAAGGGTGGAAAACTTGCGTCCTCCTGCGTTTAAGTTTGATTCTGAGGAGTCGCTAGGAGACACAATTTAGTGGAAAACACGCTGTCCGCAAAAGAGATTGCGTTTGCTATGTACAGGAACGTTCAAAATGAGGCTAAAATACATCACTTTTTTATATTTCAGTCTATGTTGTTTTCCATATGAGACGTGGGAAAATATATATCAAAGGTGGTGGTTTTCTTCAGTTGATTCTTTGATTTTCTTTTTTTGGCGTTTTTTGGTCTCTTCTTTATTCAGCCAAGAATGTTTGCCCAATATTTTGGCGTTTTTGTGGCTTAGAACCTATTTCGTGACTGTTTGTTGTTTATGTTGAATTATTCCAAACGATGTCACCCCATTATCAAAACTATACCATCAATCTAGTATTCCGTGAGAATCAAAATCCTGGTTTGGCAATGCCAAGTTCCCGCTACTAGTTTAGTTCCCATGTAGCCAAGAAATGAGCAGCAATAAATATGGCTTTTCTGTACAACGTACAACAAAAAACTTTGAAATAATAAATACGCCAGAAAATGCAGGCTAAAACAATGCAATGGGTGTTTTATACTCTGTCAGGTCGAAAAGTATTTTGTAAACAACATCCACGCAAATATTCGCCACCCAGGCTGCAATACAAATATTCACTAGCTATCTGAACGCATGTCGTATACAGCCGTACAATGAAAATTATCTTCTCGAAGCATCTTGCCTCTCCTAGCGCCAAACTTATATTAATGATAATTCCCTTTGCGCCTTTTTTTAATAGTGTAGATAGTTTTTTTAAACGCTTCAATGAATGATCAACGAGCGATCATCTCGACGCAAGGCGCACATCAAAATATATCCCCTAGGTGATCACCCATCGTAAACAATTCCTGCAAGAACTGCTTGCCTAGACGTTTGAAAGCGAATTATCTAAAGTTTAAGAAAGGAACTGCACTCCTTACCTCTCGTCATAATAAACACAACAGAACATAAAGATAATGTTATCAAACCAAGGAAGCACAAGCGAAGACAGAACCTATGCGAAGCCATATGCACCTCAACGTGGCCTGCTTCCTCGGACAACATTAGTTCCAAAATTCCTTATACCTCTGCGCAAAGGATTAAAAAGTTTTCTGCTCCTCATATGTCGTTTAAAGCCAGATTTTTTTTCTTTTGTACGCGAAGCAACGTTGTGAACACGCTGGGTCCAGAGCGCATGCGCAGATAATTTGTTCGACAGGTACCAGTCGGTTGTGATTGTCTCGCGTGAGGAATAAACAAGGCTAATATCAATTTTTACATGGAATTTAAACGGAAATACTTTCATTTAGTTTACATGCGTTAAATAAAAGTGTTTAAGCCAGTTTCTCTGAAAAATTTTTCTTTAATTCAAAACTTCACAGCGGATTAAACTACGGTAACAGCAAAAAACAATAAAACAACTGAAAGAAAAAATGTGTCCTCGGAGATTGATGTGGGGTCTAAGTCAAATCCAAGAGTGCCCTCACCGGGAATTTGATTTTTTTAAAAGATTTGTTTAAACTTCCCACTTTGTTGACAGTTTACACGGTCAAATGCCCAACCGAGGGTTAAATTCCCCACCCTTTTCGGATTTTATAGGAAAAAGGATAAACGCTCTTTCTACCTTTCTACGTAATCATCTACGCTTAAATTGTTTATCTTTAATGGCTAAAGGATACCCTGACAAAAACAGAGTCGGAATCGCGGAATAAAATGCGAGCAATGAACCACACACTCTTTTAGCTCGAGACCGCTGACTAACGCTTTTTCGATGGTCAAATGGCCGGCCTGGCGGGCGTAGTTTTGCGCCATATTCCACACTTTACCAGGCTAACCTCAGATCAAATGCCCCCGGGGGGATGGGCGATCTTGAATTTGGGTGATACAGAAATTGCGAATTCTTTTCCAAAATCTTGATTCTTTTGAGGTTTGACCCGTTAGGGCTGGATTTTTTTGCAGAATTGGCTCTTTAGCTGCTAAACAAAGGGAAAAGTGGATTTATTCATCCATGCTATTACGGTTCTTAATCAGTTAGATTTCATCATGGATTATTTAAATGTAAACTGACAAATCGTTCAAAACATTCACGTTAATTGAATTGAACACTTTACACGGTTCGCTGATCAAATCACACGGTCATCTAACCTAAAAGAAAACAAACAATTTTATGATCTAAAACACTAAACAATTTACAGCAGACTTCCGAAGTTAAGATTGGAGAATTTTTCTGTAGACTTACAAATATCAACGAATATTTTACGGATACCTAAGGCTTAAAGTGTAGGGTCATATTCATGGAAAAAATAAATTTTTCTTTTGGTTTTGCCCTTTTTTACACACATTTAAAAACAGTTTTATTTTGGTTAATGTTATAACATCTTGACATTTCCTTAGAGCAATAATTGAAAACACGAAGTGACATTGATCATCTATCTACAGGTTTTTAGCAAAATTTTCTATTTTGATTGACGAGAAAATATCTACTTTTATAGCGATACAGTATTCGACTGACCAGAAAACTGAAACAAGAGTTTGTTTTTGGTAGCAATGATGCGAGTTCAGTTCTAATAAGCAACCTGTAAAAAAACCTGTCTGGTAAGATTAGACTCGTTACGAAGTTCACCAAATATGAAGAGATAAACAAGAGACTTTTCGTTTCGTCAGAAATCTGAAGTTAAAATTTCTTTAAAGCTTTACTGGAAATAACGCAAAGCAGCGCGGTGTTTTTAATTATCTCTAGCTAGCTTAATTCCTGACGTATGTTCGACAATGATTAAGTTTTGTGTTAAAAGCTTTTATTGCTTGTTAACCCTTGACTTTTTGATTGTCAAAAGTTGTCGAAATTCTTTATTGAAGGGTCAAGGTCAATGGTGTTCGTCAAATGAAACTGAAATGGACTACATTTGGTCAAAAAACATTTTGTCGATTTTTCCTGTTTGAATTCAAAGACACTAACTAAATTATCTTGCTAAATGGCGATCAGTTACGACGAACTTTGAATGATCTGAATTTTCAACAAAAATATCGAGACATGCACCTGTTACGAATTCAAAATCTTAAAACAAGATTTATTGAAGTAAAACGTTTGATTCGAAACTTTATGTTCGTATTTCACGAGCTAACGAAAGTATTTGGTTCGCGTTCTGTCAATGAAAGTGCAACATTTAAGATGATAATAAAAATTTTGTGTCATATTTTACCGTTTCTGAGTTATTCCTGAAAGACGCACTATAAACAAAAGTCTAAGTAGCCCCAATTGCCCCAGAATAACGGGCCTAGCGCGGTTTGGCGCGCTAAAACTGATGTGAACCTCGTCTAATCGAGAACTTCAAGACAACAAACGACATACTTAGTAACAAGAACGATTTTTCGACCCCACTTCCATGCGTTTAGTAGCCGTACTTGACCTAAGCTTTCTCGCTAGTGTTGTTCAATTTATTCTGATCTTATCGCAGTGAACACACTACTGCTTATTGTTGACACGCGGCGCTGTCGGCCACCTGCGAGCTAAACACTGGTTTGCCGCTAAGAACCGTGTCAACAACGAAAACGGGTCAAGCGCGGGATTTTTAAGAACCGGCGAAAGACAAGTATAATACAAGGGGGCACAGAGCTCTGCGCGCGCGCCGAAACTCGCGTCTTCGACGACCAAATTAACCCCAACTCCTTAAAATAAACGTTGCTGGCTAAAAAGGGGAAATTTTGAGGGATTCACGCGATATTGAAGTCGGAAAGTAAGCTAATCTGGGTGCATGACGCTAACCATAAGACATTCAATTTTATTACCTAACCGTATGCCTTACTGTGACGTAATTGTTGACTTATTCAATCTGCCCGGTTGGACGGACGGAAAATTCTCCAAACAGCTAGCGGGATAACATCAACAACATCTTCTCACTGTCAAAACTCGCCCAGGGTTTGGAGAAATCTTCCAAGACAGCAACGCAGTGGTTCAAATTTGAATTTCCGCTCGCTTCGCCGTAGATTTTCCCTCTGCAAATAGCGCACGGTTTTCTGGTTTATTTTGAAACGCGGGGACCGCGCTTGCGCATGCTCAGACTGCAGTATTAGTAACGCGTTCGGGTGATGGAGTAGTGTGTGGGCTTGTAAGAGGGACGCTAATGGAGGAGAAGCTTGTCTGCTGATAACGTCATCTGAGGCAAGGAAGGAGGGATTCCTCCTTTAGTTGCCTTGTAGCTAGATGAGCAGAGGGCTTGGCGTGGAAGAGAACTCGATTACGCCGCAGTGATATGCCAAAATCTTTCCTTGTGAAAAATACCTCTCGCAATAAGAGGAAACTAGAGGAGGAACGATATGAGGGTAGGTACCTGTGGTTGATTCTTATACACCGGACCCTGCGAAACTTATAATGGCCAAAGGTCAGCGCGCAGTCAAAGCTTAAGGAAACTTAAACTTAACTTTTATTTAACCTAAATCTGTGCTATCGCATATTTAAATGCAAGTTTGTAGATTTTATTTAAGTTTTTATTTGAATTTTTTTTCTCTAATTTCTGTTTTGGTGTATGTCCGCGGTTCGCTGGGTCAGCGCGACCCGCGAGGTTAGGGAATTAGGAAGTCTGTCAAAAAGTTAAATCGAACATTTATTTCTCGACATTTTTATTATTGCCTAGTTAAAATACAATACAATACAATACAATAGTCGTTTAATGTGTCAAGTTAATTCATTCTAGATTTTGAATTTGAAACGCAAATCTTTCTATGAGATTTACCGACCGCTGATTACTTCAGTAAGCGAGTATGCAAAAGTAGTGAAATCACAAGCAAACATCAATAATTCAACTTCAGGCTAGTTTTTCAAGCTCATTTACTAAGCTTTCTCTTCGCCTTTTTTCTTCCAACAAGACAGTGTAAAATGCTTTTTAATTGTCTAGCAGATAATGAAGAGTTCTCAGACGTTATCGAGGAAGGAGCGACAGAGAGGAGCCCAGGATTAAACCCCACCGGTATGTGTTGATAAAGTTTGTTGACATGGTCACCCGTTGAGTCCTGGACTTCAATATGGCGATTAGAAACGAACTTCACGCTCCGAAAAACATGTTTAATCCCAGCTTTAGCTTTAATTTCCCAAATACGAATTCTCTAATTGAATTGTGAGGCTGTAGTGAAGTCCACAGTCTAACACTTCACTGAAAAGAATTCAAAATAATTGGAGCTTCTGCTTGACAAGAAACCGCATTGTAAGGGAGTGTTAACGAACATAGTCTAGACCCCAACTTTGATTCCTAAGAAGTGAACTATAATTTTAATATGGACTTCAAAGTATATATTTTCTAAAACCAGAAGGTTTTGATTTTAACAGTGCACAGCAGTTAGAAAATTTTCTGTTATCGAATAACGTAATCGGGATTACACTATCAAGAGGATTAACGTGAAGCAAGTTGTTCTGGTGTAAGTTACCATGGATATGAACAGCCGGTCAAGTGTGACCGCACACGGCAAAATTGACCTTTAGCACCGATAATAATTAAAGTGGATTTCGTTAATACTTTTCGCCTTTTGATAAATATAATCGTCGGGTATTTTTGCTGAGTGAATTACCGCTAACAAGAGTGTTTCTTATTGCCTTATCTTGGCTTAATTTCTTTGACAGTCGCGCGTAGAATTTTGAACCAAACGGCACTTCAAAGTTCTTATCAGGACTTTGAAATGTTTGTAACTTCTGATTTATTGGAAGAAGATGGAAAATTTCTCATAGCGCAAAGTAAAATTGTGTTTTTCGAAGTAAAATTTCTTCTCATCACGTCATCACACGTGAAGACACTCTAAAAGCAAAACTTGAGGTAAGATAACACTAGCGTATGGTGTCATACTGCTAACTTTAACAAACAACCAAGCACTTGTTAGCGGTTTTCTATTTAAAAAGTTCAGTTCCCTGAGAGTCAAACAAGAACGCTTCTCTACGAAACATACTCAACCTTTTCTTGTCAAAATCTTTGTTGTAAACAAGCTAGTTTGTAGTTGTGTACTTGAACCCGGTTTCAGTTTTAAATTGGCAAGGGTCTTAGTTTACAGGTCGTTTTTCCGGAACACCAGATTCAGGAACCACTGAAGTTTACAGCTCATATCTTGCAAGAAGTACCTGTTGGGATTAGTTTGTACATCATTGCGAACTTCTGAAACGTTTAACTTTAGACGTTTTAAGAACATTTCAGTGTTTCCACATTTCGAGTTACTTTTCGAGGCAGAAACGTTTCCCAATTGCAAATTCCTGTCGTACTGAAACATATCGTATTTATTTGTTTGAGCCTTTATTGACATCTCTGATGTTAGCAGATTGATCATGGAAAGGAAAACATGTAAGAGCTCAAGGCTTATGTTTTTTTATTATAAACTTTTGAAGATTTTCTGTTTTAAAACGTTATTTCTTTTCAGGCGATGTGGCGATTCAGTGTAACCTGGAAACCAGCGCAAACTCTCACGCGCCCCGCGTCAGTAATGGCGGGAACCAACCGGCTGTTTTTCCCGCGCTTGACACACGCGGACTGCACACGCTTGCCGAACTGTGCCTGCGGCGAGCGGACTACGAGTTTTGTGTACAGAACGTCAAGGTAGAGCACAGGAATACCAATAAGAGTGAATTGCATGAAACCGAGCTTAACAAAAATAACACTTTCAAAGAGCCTCGTAAAGTCCACGAATCAAAGTTTAAGCGGAGTGTTAGTGACAATTTTGGAAGTTCAAGGAGAGAACAAGTCAAAGTTGAGGAGAAAGAAAGCGCAGAGGAAAAGTGCGATGATCTAAAGGAAAGAAAAAAGCAAGCGGCGAAACGCTCGATTAATGTCGTGCATGAAAAAAGTTCAACAAGACTTCACAAACTCGAAGAAGAACTGGAAAAGATGTTGCAGTAAGTTTTTTTAAGTATATTTAAGTACTTTGTTATATGGTTTGCAAATAACTTTCATGGGGAGTTCATAGGGAGCAGGGATAGCGCAGTGGTGAGAGCGCTCGCTTCCCACCAATGTGGCTCGGGTTCGATTCCCGGAGACCCGGCGTGATATGTGGGTTAAGTTTGTTGTTGGTTCTCGTCCTTGCTCCGAGGGTTTTTCTCCGGGTCCCCCGGGTTTTCCTCCCTCCACAAAAACCAACACTTCTTAATTCCAATTCGATCGGGAATCCGAGGGCCACAGGTTTGTCAGTCGAAAGACTGGTATGTGCAACCCTCGTAAAACAAAGTTGATTTTTATTTTATATTCATTGAAAACTATAAACTTGTATTCGGATACATGTTGCCGCGTCATTTTTACCCGTTAATGTAAAATGAACGAAATTGTAGTGAAGTTAAATCCACTCGATTCTTGTGAAGTTTTTTATTGAAACGTCATTTTTTCTAGGCGTATTATACGTTTTTCTTCAACAAAAATACGGCAATCAAGGCTATATTCCAATTTGCTTCTGCATAAGGTATTATTATTATTGTCATATAAGGCTCCGAGTCCCAGTCTCTTCCTATCAAAACGAAATCTATGACGTGATTGTTTTCAGGGGCAAAGAAGAAATAATCGGTAGAGAAATCAGAGAGTTCATGGAAAACAACAAGGCTTTGGAAAAAGAGCTGATTGAGGAGACAGGGGTGTCTGAAACAGAGATCACGAAATATCTACAAGAAAGTGTCCATTTGAAGGAAGACAAACGAACGAAACTGTTTCGGTGGTACCTTGAGAAAAAGCTCAGTAGAGTGGAGTCAGGTACGCAACTCTCCCAATCTCGATATATCAATTCTCCTACCTGATCCCCATACATTTCTTTAAATGTTAGTTCTGAGAATTTCATGTTCCATCAAGACATTGATTGTTTTCTTTACTCTCGTCACCTGTCTCCTTTACTTTCTATTGATATTGTTAGAAGAATTTCGATATTAATCAGATAAGCCAATTTTTGCTTTCCAGCTAGCAGATTTTGTAAGCACGTACAATTCTTTGAACCTACCATGTTTTTTTTTATTGTTAGTTGATCAAAGACTCTCAGTTGGTCTTTGTTCCTGCATCGCCTTCCGTAAAACAATCGGAGCACACACTCACACATGGATAAGCACACATACTTCTCGTATCGTATATTGCTCGTATTTTCTTCCAGTTTTACAATGAGAATAAAGAGACTCTATAGGCACTCCATCGAAAATCTGTCTAAACCAACGCTTGCTATCCCGGATGAAGCCTTCA
Source organism: Oculina patagonica (assembly GCF_052425735.1). Classification (NCBI taxonomy): domain Eukaryota; kingdom Metazoa; phylum Cnidaria; class Anthozoa; order Scleractinia; family Oculinidae; genus Oculina; species Oculina patagonica. Next base: position 28,216,882 of record NC_135765.1, read on the forward strand.
TGTAACCCGCAATTCACTCTTTTGTTCTTGCGCACAAAACAAATTCGATTGATGACATCATCAAGTACGTATAGCTGATATAGCTAGCCACCATTACTGGTGACCTCTAAAGTTGTTCAAATTTCAGTGTACCTTCACTTTTAGAACGCCATATTTCTCTCAGATCCATTCTCATTTAGTTCTCTTGAAAGCGAGCGCAAGTTTGCCGTACGCTGAACAATATTCAATATACGCTCAGTTTTCGAACTTCGGGCGATGGAGTGACCACCATCAATCATATACCGATAACAAGCATTAACAGTTATTTCAGTTGTTTCATTATTGCGACTGTAGAAACAGGTTTTAAACTGATAAAGTTTGCTTTTCTTAATTCTAAGATGACGAGAGCTACACATGTTACAAATGCGGAAAGATCTTTGCATACGAGAGCTACCTGGAACGCCATGTGAAGTACGTGTGTCCAGATAAGACTGGACGTACCTGGAAATGTTCTTACTGCAGTAAAGCGTTCCAGTACCCTTGCTACCTAAGGAGGCACATGAGATCACACACAGGTAAAACAACCCGCAAAGAACAGTGACTAAAAAATGCATTACTCACTCTGTTTTTCCTCATGGTAACAACATCTCTTATGCACTCTGTTTTTCATTATGGTAACATGATGAATGAATGATGAATGATATAGGTTATTATATAGCGCATTTACAAAGCCCAATGCGCTTCACAATTAGAGTTATGGGATGGGACTGGACATCAGCATATCAGGCGTCTTTGGCAGCCGCTATCCGTCCATGTGTATGATCTCACCCCACCCCCAACCCAGAGATACATGTGAAAGAACAGACCACAACATCGGGAACATCGTGCCCTAATCTTTACGATTAGTGTGTGGGTCCTTTAACATCCCCTGCCAATCATAACACTGAAGATGTAGGAGACAGGGCCTACGATTTATCGTCCTTATCCGAGAAGACTAGAACGTCTAACCATTTGCAGATGTCATTATACCAAAGGCAGCACGTTCTCCTCAGTTATTTTAAGACCCTGAGTGTTGGTCCGCTCTGGAAGTCGAACCTGAGACCTCCCGCACGACAGTCCGGCGCTCTACCAACTGAGCTAACCGGTCGGCACTCTTTTTTCATTATGATAACATGATCACTTAGTCACATGATTACGAAATCACCTGTACTAAATTGTCCCCCTTATTATCTACAGGCGAGAGTCCTTACAAGTGTACGCAATGTTCGCGGGCGTTCGTGCGTTCCACAGACCTTCAAAGACATTTACGCAACCACACAGGAGAGAAACCGTATAAATGTCAGGAGTGCTCCAGGGCCTTTGCACGCTCTACGGACCTGAAGCGACATATGCGTACGCATACAGGAGAGAAGCCCTACAAATGTTGGCAGTGCTCTAAAGCGTTCTCGCAGTCTGGCAGTTTACAGACTCACTTGCATACACATTATAAAGAGTCTTTGCAGATGAAGGGAGTTATACCGGATAAGACAAAAAGGACTTGAAATTGGCAAGAAATGTCGGGATGGAAATACCCAGCACGAGAGATAAGGGCGTCAAGATTTGGTGAGAGAAATACGCAGCAATTTTCCGCTTTTGAAAGGTGTTGGCAAGGATAAGTGCACTTGCACTGATGTTGTTGAATTTGGCATAAAAGTATCAGTCTTTGGAAAAAAAAGAAAGAATTTCATGATTAATCTACTTGGGGGAGATATGCTTGGTTTGTTTGTGAACAGGTGCGAGCATCATACGCTTCTTTGCTTGAAGTGTGAATTATGTTGAAAATGAACAATTCTCTGTATCAGAAAGACAAATATTATGATTTGGTTTGAGTCGTCTTTAAATGGACGTATTTGCTGCTAAAAGCACGTTGTATCGGTTTGTGTCAAATCAAGGAAAATCTTCAAGCGTGGCAAAATTTCATGATTGCTTTAAAATGCTGCATGGGGGTTGCAATGACTGCATGAGATTGCAATGGCTGCATGAGGTTGCAATTAGTAAGAAGACTGCAGTTTGTTCCTATATGAAAGGTAGCTTACTGTGCGACTGTTGTAGAGGAGGACATTTAGACAACAATAACAACCAATCACACAACAGAAAAAAAAAACATGAATTAGAACTTACGGGATATACTGGAATGCTATTGTATTTTGTACTCACAAACTGATTAGTTCATATCACCATCTTTTTTGCAATTGTGATTGGCTATTGGTTCTCCAGGTGTCCTTGTTTACAGTAATCGCACATGAATAGTTATGACTGAGAAGCAATGCTTGGTTGTAAAGTAAGCATTTATGCAAAATTAGGTTAAAAGGAATTGGTTTTTCTGAAGGGAACATCACTCACGGGTGATTTCTCTGTTTGTTTGCTTTTTTATCTTGCTTTTTTACGCGTTACACTGCCAAAGATGGAGCCTCAAATATGTATAAAATTTAAGTTAAAAATGTATATTTTCAAGATTTTGCTAGGGTACAATACTTAGTTTTGTGTATATTTTTGCTTGGGAAAACTGTTTTTATTTTCTTTGCTTTACTTTTGAAGAAAATAACAAATTTACTTGTATAGCTATCAGAAAAGCTTTCTACAAAAATATAAGGTGGCGCTGCTACAGAACAACAACAAGGACTTCGCATATTTCACGTGAAATAGTTATTAATTTTACGACATGCAACCACAATATGATTCCCAAAATTGAGAAAAGCTAATCATTAGCTCATCTGCAGAGTTTCAGAACAGTTGATTGGCTGTTGATAAAGTGAGAATACTTTTAAATCGCTACATTTAAAATAGCTTCCATGTTAGGGTGGGAAAGGCAGATTGTGTCGACAATATGTCAGTGTTTCAACACAGCCATTACAGCAAGGAGCCCAAAAGTTTGGCCACTTCAATTTATTCACATCCTTTCGTGCAGATTTAATTCAAACCCGGAGAAGACAACTGCTTCTGATTGGTCAATAACTGCACGAAAGAATGTGAGCTAATGAAAAGTGGCCACACTTTTGGGCTCCTTGCTGTAAAAAAGTCCTTGATTCTGTAAGTAACATCTTTGAAAGCAAAATATTTGGCTAATGGTTGTATTGTCCAGTTCAAGTTATGCAAATTGACCACAGAACTACAAATGGCTTTCTACGGTTCTCGTCAAAATTCTTTGGGCAAATTGGTGATTTTTTCAATCAGTAACAACGGACAGTCTTATTTAAAACTACTATAGTTTTTCGTTTGCAGATCACATGAACGGCTTTAGCTCTGTTTTTCAAGTGTCCCAAAGACTTTTGTTGAATATTGTTCGAAATCTCATGGTTATTTCTGTTGATTTTTTTTACCTTCGTGTATATAGGTCGAAGAAATACTACATGTTTCCGTTTCTTATCTTGATTCAGCAATCTAGTTTATTTTATTATACAGTAGTTATAATATAATTGGGTGTATATAGTACAGGGTAATTCTATTAAATCTATTAACTTATTGTAGGCTGATTTCAATAGTATACAATTTTGCATTTCCATGAAAACAAAAAAAGGCAGTACTAGAGAGTTCTTATTGAACCTTTAAATTTGGTATTTCTTTCTCTGACAAAGCCAAATAATTGTTTACGTTCAGTATTGAGCGTTGGTACATTAATAAAATTTGGCCACTTAAACTGTTCCATTTTTCCAATAAATACAGATTCTAAACGTAAACAAAGATTGTTTCTCGTTTGTTTGACAAATATTCCCTCAGTCAAACTCTTACTATATTAAAAAAATATTCCATTAAAGGAAGACCTGTTTTGCATGATCATATTTCTGTCGACTCTTTATTGTCCAAATTTTTGTTATTGTTAATTATTATAATGATATCTAGTATAATTATCGCATATTTAGCATGCCCAATAAGCACAGGGTTTTAATTAAGAGCATGGCATACAAATATTTATTCTTAAAACGAGCTGGTCTCATTTTCACTCAGTTAATAAAACAAGAATTTGAGAACGACTGTGACCTGTGACTGTTGTATAAAGGTAACGTCCTTTCCAAACGAAGGGATCCGGCGCCGGAGGGGGGGGGGGACGGTGCTTCTCTTTTGTTTCTGTAGCATGCAGAGACAAGGAATATTGCTACTCCCCCCTGGATGAGATTCTAGTTCATCGTAGAGTTACCGTAGAATTCCGGTTATAAGTCCTAGGCTTATACAACTTCGTAAGGGTTTTTTGGGTGGCCTTATAAGCGGAGGGGCTTATATTTGGGAGGGCTTATAAAAACCTGTCGTTTTAGCGGAAGGAAAAAAAAAACGTTTCTGTTTTTGGAACGAGCCTCGGGAGTGTTGATCGAAATACGTTTTTAAGTTAAAAACGCAAAAAAGCAACATTTAGCCCTGTTCAGTACTGTCATCCGGTAGAGGGGGGCTTATATCCGGGTGGGGCTTATAACCGGATGTATTTTTTTGTTTCCAGGTTGATGGGCCTATAACCGGGGAACCGGGGGGGCTTCTCTTCTGTTTCTGTGCATAAGCGGGAGGGGGCTTATAACCGGAATTTTACGGTACTCCCAAGCATTATGTCAGGTTGTTACCCCAACAGCTTTCTGGTACCCATTTTTATTTTATAAACTGCAGTGGTATTACGAGTGGTAGAAAATCGATAAAAATGATGGGGGTATCACACATGTGTGGATAAAAGTGATATCCACACATGTGTGACATCATTTTTGACTAATGAACCTGTAGAGTTTGCTATGTTTTAATACCTAATGAGTCAAAGTTTATCGATATTTAGTCGAAACATTTGTGAAATGTGAAATAAAAGACTGGTACCTAATCTAAACAAGACAATGACAATGCTGACGTTGCTGATTCGTGATTTAAAACCAACCAGTCTTGTAACAGTTGCGACAGCTCTGCTTACTGCAAATCCCGTCTGCAAATATCGACGACGTTTTATTTAAATTTTCCATAGGTGCTTTGTTGAAAAATTCGACAAACGCTAATACAAATTAAGGGGGTTTAAGGGGCATTGCACCATGACCCCAGCGGGGCTTTGTGCCAATGGCATATTGTCACTCTCTGTCAAAATCAGAGGGGTGAATCTGGCGAGGTATTCATGGCCCGTTAGCTAAACAACACAAACCCCTCCCAAACACAAAAACTCCCACACCCCAACCCCCCCCCAACACCCCCCCCAGACCACCGCCCCTCCCTTAAATAAAATATGGCATTTAAAACTGCGCGCGCTCACAATGCGATTTTCAAAAAAGGTACACGCGCGTACAGGCAGCTGACGCGAGCTCACAAAATAAAACGACAACATATGCAAGGGCTGTTACCTTTTCGCTGGTAAGTTTTTTATTTTTGCTGTGTAAGGAATTTATTTTTAGAAAAAATAGGTTTTTAAAAATGCATAGTAACTTAGTTATGAAGATTTTTAGTATAGGTGTTGGGTTTTTTTTAGGTCAATTTAACTTGCCGTTTATGTAATCTGTAATTGTGGGAGGCGCGGTGGCCTAATGGTTAGCGCGCCGGACTCCGGAGCGAGCGTTCCGGGTTCGAGCCCTGGCCGGGGTCACAGTGTTGTGCCTTCTTGGGCAAGACACTTTACTCTCATAGTGCCTCTCTCCACCCAGGTGTATAAATGGGTACCGGCGAAATAATGCTGGGGGGTTCCCTGCGATGGACTAGCATCCCATCCGGGAGGGGGGGGGAGGGGGGAGTAGAAATACTCCTAGCTGCTTAATGCTAAGGAAACCGGGATAAGCTCCGGCAGTATGCGCCACTTTGGCTCGAAGCTGACCTTTTCTGCCGTTTATGTAATCTAATCGTCAGGATTTTAAAGCGCAAATAACGAATTTTAAGTTTATCATGTCACGAACACTGGACTTTTCCTAATTGGAAATATCTTTTATAAGATAAGCTTTATTTCGGTTAAGATTGAGAACTGTCGGCTCAGGCACGTAGGGCCAGCTGTGGTACCGCAGTTTGAAACGTGGTTAGAGAGATTCAACCTGGGTTGGATTTTCGTTGAAGAGTTCGTTACAGAACGGATACCAAGATTGATGTAACGTGTCCCCGCGCGCGCTTTCACCCTACGTTCGTCCTCACAATCATGCATGAACTCTCTAACTGGTCTGTCACTGTGCCCTTGACGAGAATGACAGGCTTCCTGAGTGCAGACATGCGTGTTTTTTTCTTTATCAATCTATACCGGTAACTATTCTCTTAGTGAGCTCACTAAGCTATTATCACTATTATCTGTACTTTTTATAGGCTTTTGTTAAATAATCTTCGAATTATTTAAATCATATTTGTTAACATCCACGTAATTAAGATCAGCATGATGATTCGTATCCTTTTTTGCCGCGAAAATATATTTTTGACCTGAAAGTGAGACTTAGCAGAATCTTGACGATCTGAACACGACTCAACGAGAGTACCGTATTTACTCGAATAAGCGCCGCGGCGCTTATTAAATTTTTCGCGCCTCCAGTGCGGCGCTTATTTAAAAATTGGACGCAACAAACAATGTTATCAAGACGAAACTTTAACAGTAACTAAAAGAAGGGTATTTTGTTTGTCAGTATCCGTCTCTTACGGAAGAGAGAAGTTGCGCTTGCTGTCCCGACAAAGATTACGGCCTTCGAATTCACAACGTTAACAGAACTACGTATTGTAAGCGTTTTGGATAGACAAAGTAATGGGCGAGCGGTATAACATAATAACTTTGAACTGAGAAACATCGCTTTGTACGAAATGGATTTTCCAAGGCTGTTTTAGAGTTCTTTTTAGTGCAATTATAGTTATACGAAATTTCTAGATAAGCGCCGCATCGGGACTGCGGCGGTTATTAACTTTTTCCTCACAAATGCGGCGCTTATTCGAGGGCGGTGCTTATTAGGGGGCGGCGCTTATTCGAGTAAATACGGTACTTGCGTCAACGAAAAGCCACTGTTGCGGTGCGTACAAAAACATTGTTTCGAAAGAATCGTCAAGAAGGATATACAAGGAATCGCTCCGAGGACAAATGGACATATCACAGCCACTGTTTTAAGAAGTATTTAAAACCATTTGCTAATATATAAAATCTGGAATCTGTAAAATTTAATGAGAAATGGATTGAAAGTTCAATTGATTTTCAACTGAAATTTCAATTGAGGCCGTTAGGGTCTTGCATGTTTAATGATGTTAATTTAAAAACTTTCCCGAGTTAAGCATCGTTTAAAATACTGCATAAGGGTTTCCAGCAATAAAGCTGTAGCAGGGGCTTTTTTCGGGGATTTAGCTCTATTGCTGAGCCGGAAGTGCCCTGCGGACTTCCGGGATCTTTTATATTAAGTGAACCAAAACATCATCAAGGGACATGCTTTTTAATGGAGAACTTGACTCACTCGCTTACAGGCAGAACTCAAAGTTATTACAAAAAGGACGATTGTCATAAACGATTTGTAGCCAATAGCGTTTCGACAACTCAATTTGACTTACATAAGCTATACAAATAGAGAAAATTCTGAGGATATTACTTTTCACGCCCTTAAACCCTGGAGCTCATTTCTTATTCGAAGGCTTTGTTATACGAGCAGGTGAAAAACACCTATACACTAGCTTTACGATAACAGAAGATTGTGTTGTTTCAAAATCTACCTTGTTACAGAAAAACGTTCCGTAACAAAGCCACAAGTCGAGAAGGTATTATCAGTTTAATATGTTTTAAACTTTGGCTAGCTCAGCACATTTAGTTAATAATGGCGTACCAGCTAACAGGGAAAAATATAATTCAATTTCAGTTTTTTTCGCCTTGGAAGGGCAAAAAAAAAATGTTTAAGAATAAAGTAAATGAAAAACTTGATTATATAACGCTGGTTTGTTCAGTAAAAGCAGTATTCAAGGGAAATGCTGCATGTTTAAAATAAAGGAGGTGTAAAAATAAAATAAGTTCGTAATCATAATTTTAGCTACGTATGTAAATTGCCCATTTCAGATAATGTGATACTCTCCAGAGAGTTATTCTCTTGTCTATCTGGAAATTATTCATTTATTTCCACATGAATTTGTTTGAAGCTGAAAGAAAAAATTCTCAAGGGTTACATCTTGTGGTCTGAAATGGCACAACAAACAAACGAAGCTAACGAGTATCTGGGACGTAATGCTAATTAATCGTGCAATTTTTTCCGATCAAAATAAAGGTTTAGAATGTTTTTCTAAGAACTATTCCAAAGAGTTTAACGTGAATAAAAAATCGCTTACAAATAATACAAAAGTGACATTTTTCACTCCCATCAGACAATCTTCGTATTTTAATACCCTGTGCTTTTCACTTCTTATTTTCTCACGCTTAGAAATTAACATAAAGCCATTAATTTGTTTGGGTAGGTAAAAGGTAAAGTCTTTCCGAGCCTAGGCCCATCAGCGGAGCCCGGGGGTCCCCGGGGCCCCCAGGGGGGGGGGGGGGGAACAAAAAAAAAAAAAAACCCCCCCCCGAGCTATAATATGATAACGTGACGTTTCTCGTTCGTTCATTCGCTAATTCTTGAATGAATCAGGAAACAGACGCTGGGTCATTTAAAAGTTTCTTAAATCAAAGGTAAGATTTTGAAAACCTGCTCAAAGGTAAGATTTTTAAGTGTCTGTTTTTCGTGATGATAAAAGGAAGGTTGTTTGCGGATCCATACCGCACCTGACGGCTAGACAAAGCCGCTGTGTTTTTTAATGAACAATTAATTTACCTGTTTCAGGGCTGGTGGCCCCAGTCACTCAAACTCTTTAATATATACTGCTTATTTTGCTACAAGACCGCTGACTCAGTTTCGTCAATTGGCCGTTCTTTGTCTTTCCTCAGAATTACACTTACAAAGACACTCTCCTTCAAATTATAAAGCAGGATTTGTTTGGTCAATTTTGGGTTCAGTAAAGTGAAGTATTTGAAGAAGATCAGAAAGCCGCGCTCGATTTAAACAGCGCATTCAGTTGCGCCATGTCGATAATCAGAGGTAAGCAAATTGAGGGTTTTTCTAATATAATTTCTAGATATCTTTAAAATAATTTGTTTATACATTTACGGGGTAATTCGACTGCTTTTAACGACGCATCCGTTTTCTTAAAGTAACAGTAATGATAGTTAAATCAACGGCCTGTTTTAATATAATATAACCGATGAGGCAGCTGTTAGCTTTGGAAGTTGCCCCGTGCTAGTCTCGCTGTAGACTTCTCCTAGAGATCAGTCGCAGCGTTTTTCTGGAATCGATGTTTTAAACCACGTATTCTAAAAATAACAACATTCTCCGGTTCATACTTATTCAACAGGGTCTAGCACTTTTTGGACAAAGGACTACAAAAATAGCAATGTTAAGTAAACTGACCAGCTGGGCGAATGATAACAAGAAAATTATATTACAACAAACACTCAAGGCACATTGGTAATTTCTCCATGATTTATGATCGCGGAAATCGGCATAAAGTTCATTTCTTTCCCAGTAAAGTTAAATGCTTCGCCAAAAACCAAATCTATGTTTATTCAACACAAGGACGGTTTGCGCTCAAATTTAAATATGACTACAAGCTTTCATATTAGATATTGTATAGCTCGGCAGGTTGCTAAGGTAGGCTGTATTACCATGAAATATGACCAATATCGAACAATTTTACGTGCGCTAAAACACTTGCTTTAAGTATAACGATACATTTTTTCGTGGACGCAAGCCATCCCTACATTTTCCCTGTTTTGTTTTATGCACGAAAATTACGAGGAAAAAAATTTAGGAATATATAGAAATCAAAAATACAATTGCTGGATATTTAAACGTTGCAGCTGTAACTAAGAAACGGCAGTTAGAACAAAAGCAGTGCCCAAAGGTGCTATGTCTTTTATCTTCGCATGACGTTTTGAAAAAAGCCTTTCAATATTCCAACTCGTGACAGAACGGATCGTTATCACATCGTTTCCAATGTCTCCCTCCACTTTGTTTCGAGACAGACGCGCGTGCTGTGCACGCGTAAAACTAGTGTCACGTGTCACGATTATCGTGACAGTGTCACGTGATATGTGACACGTGAGTAATGGCCTAACTCGCCCGGGATTCTAAAGTAGACACACTTTCTCTTGTTCTTAGCTAGCTGTTAACCTTAAAGATATAGAGGATAATACATGATTGCGCGGAGATATGAAATTTATCTTCGAGTGTTCAAATCGATAGCTCACGAGTGAGCGCAGCGAACGAGTGAGATATCGGATTTTAACACGAGAAGATACATTTCATATCTCCAAGCAACCATGTATTATTATGTTTATCATATAAACCTACTAATTACGATGTTTTTGACGATTTTCCGAAGATTTCCGACTATTTTCCGAAGATTTCCGAAAAAATTTTTAAAATGTTGTCCGAAGGTTGTACGAATGATTCCGAACATTTTCGAAGTTTTCCGAAGATTGCCGAAGATTGCCGAGGAAGATCCGAAGATGTTTCGACTTAATATCGATTTACTTTGGCTCATTGAGCATTGAAACATGGCAAACTCTGCAAGCCTGTTGGTCAAAAATGATATCACACATGTGTGGATATCATTTTTATCCACACATGTGTGATACCATTTTTCTCGATTTGCTACCACTCGCTAAAGCACTGCAGTTTATATAATAAATTTGTATACGTAATTGGACTACATGCTGTCCAATTTGGAAATAATTTGATGAAAAAAATTCCGAGGGCAGCCAAAATTGGACGAGGCCGTAGGCCGAGTCCAATTTGGCTGTCAGAGGAATTTTTTGAATCTAATTATTTCCAAAATTGGACAAGCATGTAGTCCGGTTACATATTAATTATATAGCTTGTAGTCAGTGAATCCAGCATAAACAACAAAACTTATGTCCAGAACGGGAAAAGCATTCAACAATAGTAGGCATAACACAGCACATGCAATTCACTCAGAGCATTGTCCTCACAAATAAAACTTAAACAAAACAGTGCAATTTTATTCACCTGAGTTTGCGAAGCTTGCTACAAAGTGAGTGAAAACACTGCATCAATCAATGAAAGTCGTAAACAAAGTGTCCGAAGAGCTTAACAACTTCTTGAATGTGACATACTCCTTTCCACTATATCGTTCGTACTTCATCGCCGTCTTTTCTTTTCGAATTTCAGCAAAAAACGACAAAGAATTGCATCTAGCTCATGCCTCATGGCGATGAATATCTGACAGATTTCTTGCTTCGCTTCGCTGCACTTACGGTCACCCAAGTTTTGTACTATTGGAGGTGTTTTGCTCTTGGTTTTTGCTTCTTAGTGTAGCTAGCTCCTCTTCTGACAACGTAGAAAATTTCTCTTTGTTGTTTCTATTGCTGAAAAGCTCAAAAGGAATAGAAAAACGTAGCAAACTTGCTCCATAAAATTCCGCCATTGTCGACTCACAATGCGACCAGTTTACAGCGCTGACGCTATGCTTTGTGCTAATTGGCTAATATCCATCACATGTTGTGTTTTCTTCGATTTGATTGGCCGAGACGAAACTGTCCAATTTATTTTAAATTGGACAGATTGTGAATTTTACCAAAAATTCCTAATTGAAACTATCCAAATTTAATCCCAAATTGGACAGTTCCCAGAAATTAAGGAAAAATAGCTGTGCTGACAATATAGGATTTACTGACGGCTATATAATTATGATACTAACTTAATGAATATCATTGTCGTCAGCTGTTTCCGAGGGATGCGGCGCACAGACAATTGTCTTTGTGTTAGCTGTACTTTCATCAGCGGTGGTATGCCCAACCCTAGGTAGATTTCGCGAACACGTGATCACAGTGCTTATAGCCTTGGGTGCTGCGTGTCTGGCTGGTGACGCTATATTTCATCTTTTGCCGCACGTGAGTAGACTTTTTCACTTCTTTAGATTGATGATGTAAGTCGACACACCACTGCCATAACTATATAAATTTATCTATGATCGTATAAAACTCTACACGAACTTGATCCCACCTGAGTTTTGGGGTGGACAAAATTATCAACCTCACTCCGTGAATAATAAAATTTGAATAGAAATAACAAAAGGTTAGAAGGAAAATTAAAGTCCACTTTGTTGATTTTTAGACTTCATTCTGCGAAGAAAAAAACCATGTGTGCTCAAAAATAAACTTGTGCATTATTAATAAGTTAAAATTCAATTATTTTCATTATTGAAAACAGTCCAAAACTGACGATAACAGCAGTTCAAAAATGCCACAATTAAACCCATTAGGAAGTGAAGATGTTTAACGATGGCGAGTATGGAACTGAAAAACATTATGAACTTTCATTTGTATCAAATCCGATACGTGGGACTCCCGCGGGATTTAAAATTAAGAGGGAAAGAATTATGTGGGGTGTTTTTGCAGTATTCAGAAAAAAAACAGAGGCAAAGTCACTATTATATTTTGTTATTATCTTTCAGGCATTAAATCCTGATTTTCACCATGAACATGGCGGCACAACAGGTTCAGACGGCCATGTTGTGTTATGGCGTTCCTTGGTTGTTATTTGCAGTATATATTTTTTCTACCTATTTCATCTTTTCTTTTGTTTCATCGAGGTGAGTTTTTTAATGTCAAGTGACTGTTTACTGAGGTATTCACCCGCTGGGGTCTCTTAAAATATTTATACTGGGAGGCTCCGCCCTGATGTCTAAACTCCTACCGTTTCTATCCCGCTCAGAGCCTAAAAATGTTTTTCAGGTTTTTTTCAGTAGTATTGCCGCACTCGCATTTATCATATATATTCCATTGCTACTGCTGGACACATATTCATTTATTTCACATATACTTGGGCCGAGTATCATGTCCACCGTACATAAAGGGCTAACCCAGACACGACCGCTCTGGTGTGGCTTTGATAGCTCAGTGGTAGAGCATTGCACCGGTAACGCAAAGGTCGTGGGTTCGTATTCCGCTCAGAGCCTGAAAATTTATTTCAGTTTTTTTCAGTAGTATGGTCGCACTCGCATTTATCATATATATCCCATTACTACTGCTGGACAAATGTATTTATTTCTTACTCTTTCATGTGCCATTTTCGATAGAAAACATAACCCTTTCGTATACCTTCGATAGGAAAATGGCACCCTTTTCATATACAGTCAACTCTCTCTAAGACGGACACCGTCGGGACCGGCCTCAACTGTCCGTCTTAGAGAGGTGTCCGCCTTATAGAGAGTCGAGGTAACGTGACGCCAGAAATTTCGAGATGACAATGCTTAACGCCTATGCACAGCGAATACACGTCTGTTTTAAGTTGCTTAGTTTAGCAAAACCTCAGTATAAAGTGGAACAAAAACAATATCAGAAATTCGACTCGTTCAGTTTGCTCATTACAAACAGTATTACTGTAAGTAGAAAACTACCTCTTTGGTACCCATACACTTACGCAGAGAGTAATACTTTATAGTAGTTTGCTTCTGGTAAGTTTGGTATTCTTAAGGCGCTGACTTACTTTGCTATATGTCGATACCAAGTTTTGCAATATTATTCACTTAAAAAATCACTTTTTATGCGTGTCCGTTGACGGTTTCAAAGTGTACGTTGTCCGTCTTAGAGAGGTGTCCGTCTTACAGAGAGTTTTGTTACAGTAAAATGACTGAAAAACGACAGGGACCATCACCAGGTGTCCGTCTTATGGAGGTGTCCGTCTTATAGAGGTGTCCGTTAAGAGAGAGTTGACTGTACCTACAGAAGGCCAGTGCATTTGTTCTAAATTTTTCACTTGCAAAAAGGAATCGACCGTTTTGTGGATCTGTTCGAGTTGTTTTGAAAGGTCCTTTTGAATACCTACCCTTCCGTATACTCCAACTTGTGTAATTCCTATCCTTTATATACCTACCGCATGAAAAAGGTAACCCATTCGGGCGGAGCCTCCCCGTTAAGTTCTCTATAGGGAGTACCCGGCCGGGCGTATTTACCACAGGTTATCGTGGTTTGTGATATGACATCGATAAAATTTTCGAGTGATCCTTTAGGTCTGCACAAACAAACTTTGACAGTACTCTTTGGTTTATCAGGGGTAATCTGCAATTTAGTTGCTGGGACCACTTTGCTTATAAACCCCTTAAGTCGTAACGCGTTTTATGCGTCACGCCTTCTCACGGTCACGCATTCTTCATCTTTTCAGGGCGGTCACACCCACTCGCATGGTACAACACCCTCTGGTACAACACCTGAAACCTATGAGAGTTTAACTCTAATAGAACTTGAAAATCAAAGCCAGCCACAGCCGTCTCCGTCTAAAACGAACAAGGCGCTTGTAGGAATGATGCTATTAGGTGAAGCGTTACACACAACAGCCGACGGATTGGCAATTGGAGCAGCTTTTTCTAAATCGGCAGGAGATGGTCTGAGTACGTCACTTGCCGTGCTGTTTCATGAAATACCTCACGCTGTTGGTAAGGAAATTGTTCCAGTTTTTATAGAACTGTTGTTTCATGTTCAAAACAAACTTCAGTAGTAATGTACTACACTCTGAGGCAAATTTGCCTTAGAGATGTAGTACATCACTACTTCCAGTGCTGGATACAAAATATGGGACAAAAATGGATTCAAATATTGGAATCAAATATTAGAATCAAAAACTGAAATTCAAACCCTAGAAAAAAAAGCCTGTAAAACCAAGCCTGAAAAACCAACCCTAACTCAACCCTAGGTTCAAAATAAGAAAAACTTCTTATACTCTTTTTCAAACTTTTTTTATAGTGCTTTCGAATGGGATTGTCTTATATGGGTCCACTTGCTACCCAGACTGTACTCTTTTTTACATTGCTCACAAAACCATCGTGTATTTCGCATATAACGGGCTTTTGTGCGCCTTATAGCTTTCATTTTGTCTTCTTTGGTAAACCATCTCTGGTATCGGCCATTAACAATATTATCATTCCAAAACATCAATTGTTATATATTAATGACACAATATATTAATTTCTTATATCATTAATAGTGCGTTTAAGGAAAAAACACATATAAAAATAAAATCTCTTTGTAATATATATATGAATAATAAAAGATTTATAATCGGTTTAACCTCGGATAAAAATAATAGATCGAATGATATTAAAATAATTGCTAAAATCTTAGAAGATGAATTTAATTTCAAGCACATGGTATTTAATCAGCCAAACAGTGTAATTGTTATGGATGGCGGGGCTAACCCATGGGCCGATTATATTGAAGCATATTTTGATAATTATAAAGATACTAATTACGTAATATCAAATTTGTTTAATTTAGATATTGTCGAAATGCTTTTTGATAACGGCTGTAGTATTATAAATATTGATACCTTTTTTTATAATGAAAATCAATTAGATGAAAAATTAGTTGTTGATAAATTCAATGTTTTTTTAAAATGAATGTATGTCCTAAAATATTTTTTGTAATCAAATACTGATTTATAAAAATATTATACTTAATATTTTTATTTGCATGTGTAATACTTGATAATTGATTTTAAGGCACTCTTAACATATACTCCATAAATAAAATTAAAAATTGTTTATATATCTTTCAAATCCTTGATTGGAATCCAACTGTTGAAGTCATCACTGTATCCTTTCCACTTAACTAAAGCTTGTTTCTTCTTATAATCTCTACGGATCACTTTATCAATTCTGAATACATCCTGTTTTGCTTTTAATAATTCAGGTTCATAAAAGCTACCTTTTATTTCTTCATCATTCAAATCTTTTATTTTGTATGTAATGGGATTAGTATGTTGGATCTTAGTAATTACGAACATTTCTTCACTCCAATTTGGTGTATAACCCTTATCGAAAACAATTCGTTTATACTTAGATATTCGGACCTTATCACCAACCTTAAATTTGGGTTTTGCTGATAATGGCTCCATATCACCGTATAGGTTAAGATATACAATTCCTTGATTCTTTTCCTTTGAAGCTTCTGTTGGTGTCATCTTTATTGAACTGTGTTTTGTATTATTGTATTCTTTTACCAGTATGGGTAGCATTTCAAGATACTGTGTGTTACCTTGAATAGTAAACTGTTTGTACATTTTATTTTTCAAAGTTCTATTAAATCTCTCAATAACAACAGCTTTACCTTCATTAAAAGTGGAATACATGTTAATATCATTTTGCTTTAGCCATTCCTTGAATGTTTTGTTATAAAATTCAGATCCCTGATCGACCCAGAGAAATTCAGGTTTACGTTTGTCATTAATGACAATATTGTTGAATGCGTTAGTTATTGATGTACCTTTCTTATCTTTCAATTGTATAGCCCAAGCGAATTTACTGAATACGTCAATTATAGTCAATAGATATTTATAACCTTTATTCCATTTTGAAAGTTTATCCATAAAAACTAAATCAGCAGACCATATGTCGTCAATTCCATTTGATATTACTCTTCTAGTTTTAAATTTTCGTCTGATTGGTTTATGTAACTCATCGGCTAATTGTTGAGACCAATCATTTTTACTCAACGCCGTTTTCCGTTTTTTGTCTTCTTTTGTTTTACACCCATACCTACTTTAGCCTTGGTAGCAATAGTGTTCCTTGCAATAGCATGACCCCATTGTCTGTCTTTCCATGGGATAGCATCAAGGGCTTTTACCATCTTTTTATCAGCTTCGTTTTTGCATTTAACCTGATTTTTTGATGGTTTGTTTGCACATACTGAGTAATCCACGTCATGTTGCATGCTCACGGCGTCCGTTTTTCCTGTTGGTTTTTCATATATCTCCAGTATTTTACCTGTTTTTTGATCCCACTTTACCTGTTTCTCTAAAGGATTACCAGGACCTGTATAACGATGACCAGGCATTACAAAACCCTTTTTTGGTGCTACTTTTAAAATAGCTTTATGGATATCGATACCTTCACCTTTGATGAATTTACTCTTTTTGTTTTTACAGATTGAGCAAATTGATTTTTCCATAAGTCGGCCATTCTTTGCTTTTACTTTTTTAGTATTGATTGAATTTGTTTTTTTATTACATGAAACGCAGTATGACAGGCACATATATATTATATGTTAGATATTAATCACAATAATGATTAACCCATTTGCCGTTTTTATATTCTGTGTAATTACATGATGGATTAAATTTTTCATTTGTATATGCACCAGCAGGCTTCCAAAAATTAGATGTCTGAATTCCGCTTTTTTTATTAAATATACCTTTAGCAAAGTCACCGCGCCAATATTTTTTAAATAGATCTTTATCACCTCCGGTAACTGCCATGATAGCCGATGCTAAGTCTTGAGCCTGTTGAAACCCTGGAATCTTTTCGCCGACCTTTTTGTTAATCGTTTCACCTACTCCACGCCCTTTTTTCTCACTAACAAAACGGGTTTTAGTAATACCACAAGAAACGCATTTCGATTTGAGTATTAAACGATTGTTTTTTGTTCTCATATATTTTTCAGAATTAGGAACTGAATTAGTTTTTATTTTTTCACGTACACAATACGATTTAACCATTATATATATAAGTTATATATTTCTGAAATAATGTTGAATGAATTTCTCATTCTTCATTGTGTCATATATGTCAAACACTTCCAACAAATTAGAATACGTATTCCCATGGTTCATCTCATTCAAAAAGTATAAACAGAAGTATCCGCATGTGGTTGTATTTATATTCTGTATCTGATTGTTTTGATGTAGCAATGTTAAATTCTTCTTTTTTGCGTGATCGACTATTTTTTGAAATGAAGGCATACCAAAACTATCAAAATAATTGATTACCTTATCTTTTACATAAGTTGCAACCCAATGACTACCACTCAGATATGACGGTTGGAGATTGTAAATGAATATTCCTAATTTGTGATTATGTGGCACAGTCTCGTCTCTCATTAGTACATTTTTTATCGGTATATTCAAATATAAACACCAGTTTATTAAATCAAAATTACTCATTGGTATATTCTTATGGAATGTTGGCTTTCTTACTTTCTTTTCGGTTTTAAGATCTTTTTTTTTGGAAGCACCAATCCACCTGTTCTAAGAAATTTATCATATTCATCCCAAGAACCAATGAATGGTGGCGGTGTGTAAGCTAATACATCTTTCTTACTTGGTAGTCTAATATTTCCACCATCCTTCTTTGAAGTGTTATCAGTTGTTGATTTGTTAGTTGTTGACCTTCTTGATCTTGTTTTCGTTTTCATAGCACTTATTCCAATCATTGGAAAACCAATCCGCGGTGCCCCATGACCGACCCTAATGACCTTTCGAATTTGTGCCTTTGAGATGTTTAAATAAGATCCAACACCTAACTTCTTAGCCTTATTCAATTTATTGATTTGTCGTTGAGTTAGCATTAAACTGTCATTGCCAGTCATATCTGAATTGCTTAAGCGAATAGTGATCTCACTTTTATTTCTATAAGCAGTCAAAAGCTTCCTTCGCTGTCCTTCTGACAGATTCACTTTATGAGAGTGATAAGTTGTCATTACTTGTATATATATTATATGTTATATAATTTCTTGTTTATAAAACGTATACAAAATAGAATGGTTTATACATAATATTCAATTGATTGATTTATACAATAACCAGCTCATTCCCCACCTTGTCAATGACGATTGTCTCATCATAAAGAACGATGGCATGGACGTTGAAAGGACTATCTCCCGCACTATTAGCGTTTAGTTTATATCTGAAGATCAACTGCTTTGGGTCTCTAGTTACTCGCTCTGCTTGATATGATAAATCAAAAAAGATAATAGGATAGAGAGAGTTGTAATTTGCCAAGTTGAGTTGTGTACCGCTGTTGTAATCATTCTTTCTCATACCATAAGACATCAAATCATTGAAGATCCTAACTTTGGACTCACTATCATATTCGGTCTCAGGATAAAACACTCCGTTGCCGTATTCCAATCGGCATGTTGTCAAATAACTACCATTCCCACGGTCAAGATTGATATTGAAGGTATCAAATTCATAGGGATTTTCATCTGCATTGTTTGATTTAGCTCGTTGTAGATATACAAAGATAGCCTTAACATTATCAATACTGGATGAGATCTGGAAGAATCCACTGCTATTCGTTGGTGCGGAAACCTCATACATTTCGCGCATATACGTCCAAGTGTTCTTTACCAAGAAGGAACTAACAAACTTATCATATAGGCTGTCCTTTGGAGTCAATTTTGGGACCCATAGAAGGAATCTATTAAGGACCACTCGTCCATCAGCTACATCATCGGCCTTTTTAAGTAATTCGGCGTCATTCTGTAACTGTATATTGAATTGGAGTTGCATTGGGAGTAACATTCGACCTTCCAGCTCTTCAAAGAAACTGTAACGATTTAGAGGTATAACAACATTGACATCATTGAGACCTGTCGTCAAAAGTCGCCTAGCCTCAAACCCTGCATTCTGATTAGCATTTGCTATCCTATGGTCGGTATCTAGATACCAAAGACTATTTTTTGCTACTGAACGACTAAAATCGTCACTATATTCGAGGAGATTCTTAACGAAAGTAACTTTATGGAGATTATCGGTATCATAAACGATTTTTCCTGCTGATTTAATCATCATGTGGGCAATCAATGAATGTGCTCCATTAATAACTGTGATACGATTCGCCCCCGTGGTTGCTCCATCAGCTAACATTTGCACCTGAAATTGCACCTCGAAATACGCATTATACCAATCGTAGAATGAACTTCTATCGTTAATCGTGAACTTATAGCCGTTTTTAAGTTGGTGCTGACCGTTAGCTGGGACTCGAATTACATCATCGAGTTGAAATCGAACCAACTCATATCTCTGTAAGTATTCGCTTGTTCTAAAAGACATATATTATTATGTTACATAATTTTGCAATTATGTACCAATTTTTTTAATCATTTTATTCATTTTACTCAACGCCTTCTTTTTACACCTGATCCTGATATTAATCTATTAATGATCATATCAGTACTTTCATTTTTCTGTTGGTGTCTGACAGGTGAGGCATTTACTTTCTGTAAGATTGGGGATAGTGACTTTTGCCCAGCATTTCCCTTCCTCATATTCCTTAGCCTTTCCATTATAAGGTCTCCGGCTTTTTCTGATGCCCTTTTACCCAGTTTATCACCTGCATGAGAAATACCTGATTTTATTGCCTTCTTACCTAAGGGCTTGACAATTTTTTTAACAACAGACGACATAACACTCTTCATCGGTTTGAAAATGTTATCAACGATAATCCCTGACCCTTTGTGCTTATATACAAATTTACCAAATTTTGGATGGTAAAACCTCTTGAATTCATATGGTTTCATTATATACTATTATGTTATATTATTCTATCCTTTTCAAAATTAATGAAAAAGACGTATCCGCTCCATTCAGGTTAATTAACCGTCTCTTCCCATCTGTGATGTATATTCGAATGCTACTTATCTGTTGCTTATTAACCGGGTTATATGTGACCCTACGAGGCTCGATTGTAAACGAATAACTCGGCTGTAGTACGCTGGTCGAAAAAGTATAAATGATATCCGACTCTTCGCCATCGACTAAAGAAGTATTGACTAGATCGCAATGTACATTTAATATATCGGTATCTTGGCTTAGATTTGGGACTCTTGGACCAATATTAACCGCATCCTTTAATACCTTTTTATCAAACCCTATAAGGTCGTTGAAATTGCTATGCGTCAAATCAAGTTGATAATTTTGAGATAAAGTGATTGTGACTCGGAATGTTGTTGAATCAAAATCAATAGAGATGGGATATATAGGGTTATCATCATCCCCCGTCTTAGTAATCTCTTTAATATATTCATCAAATTCAGAATAATTCCAAACACCTGCAGGGAAAGTTATGTCTTCAAATTTATTCCCATTATCTGAACTATATTTAATCAGCTGATTACCATATGAGGGATTTACATTAAACCATGTAAATGACATGTTAATAATACGATTGAGACCTATCATATATTGGTAATTGCTATCCAATGTTATAGGCCTGTTGAATTTAGTTGTAAAATTTTGAGGAGTGTTATTCCCTTGATTTTTAACACTATATGATGATAATACTAACTCACGATCCATATATATAATACAGTTACATAAATTAGACTTTAAAGTACAGATTATATATCTGTTTATATTGTTGTTTATTTATAGTAGACCTTTTTAAAAGTGTGTCTAATATAGCGACTCCCATATTTCGCATTTTAACTGATGTGTTTCCTGCGTTTATTGAACCGATGATCAATTCCAATTTTTTGAGAAGCTGTTTTACATCGTTAAAAAATATAACATTTCCACCTTTCTGATTTTTTCGAATACCAGAACCTTTTATCGTTTTGGCTTTACTTTCGTAATGATTGATGTAGTCATTTAATGCAACTCTTGCATTGCTTATTCTCTTATTTTTAATCTGTCTTTCCGCTTCAGATATAGTTCCCCTATTATATTCTTTAGTAACATTCGCCTTGAAACCTTTCAATTGTCTCCGTTTATATTTGGCTTTCTCTAAAATCTTATTAAGATAGTTCTTGGTTTTCTTTGGTGTCATTTCAGGCTGATCTAATTTCATTTGCACTACATCATAATCGTCGATACCAACGTCTTCTAGTATTTCACTTACTTCATCATCAGCATCTAAAGCATAATCAATTTCATCCTCATCGTATTCAGGAGGTAATTCATCTTCATATTCAGGAAAATATTGGGGATCAACATAAATCTCCTTATTTCCTTCTAAAAGATCTTTTAAAGATTCTTCATATGTTGGTGGTTTCGGTACAATCTGTTTTTCATTTTGTGGCATTACAGGCTCATCAAATAAATTATCTACGTCCATATCCTCAAAAGGATCAACTTCAGGATAGTAATCTGGAGCTTCCATTTCACCTCTCATCCCCTTTTTGACACGATTTTTGGGTACTTTTGCTATCTGCAAATTACTTTTAATTACATCATCTAATTTACTTGTCACTGGTTTGAATACCTTCGAAAATGACTCTTGGCTTGTCTGCTGACCGATATTATTTTGTGTGATTGCATTTTTAACATAATTGATTTTATCGCCCAAATCAGATTTACTCTTTGCAAGCTCTTTCCATCTAAGTAAACTCATTTTATTTTATATTATTACGTTACATAAAAAATGAAAATTGAATATAAAAATCAACATTTAACATAGCGTTTAACACCTTGTTGAACACCGTGTTTAACACCTTGTTGAACTGAAAATAATATACCCATATAATATAATGAGAATACCGAATTATGACACTGAAGACGATATGGCCTCAAACTTTAGACAACTATACGATTTCATGCCAAATCAATGTTTCCGGATGTTGATTTCTTCTCCCTCGGGTGGGGGTAAAACCAACCTTTTACTTGATATGATATACCGGCTTTTGTTTTATGATAAAATATATCTTTATGGGAAAAATCTTCAGCAATCGAAATATCAACATCTTTTCAATACCTTTGAACCCATTAGACAAGAGGCTGGTTATTCTGTTATTGAAGCAAGTAATGATAAAATAATACCGCTTGATAAAATATCAGATGAAGGCCAAAAACTAGTCATCTTTGACGATTATCTCAATACGGGATCAAAAAATGATAGCGAAATACGCAACTATTTTACAAATTCAAGAAATAAAAATTGCAGTTGCATTTATTTATCTCAAAGCTATTATAATACCGATAAAACAATCAGATTAAATTGTACTCATCACTGTATTTTCGAATTCCCATCTAATAATGAACAAGGAATGATTTGCAGAGAACTTGGAATCAGTAAAAACGACTATCTCAAAGCAACTGCAGACCCATTTAGCTTTTTATATATTGATAAGCCACGAAAATTCGTAACTAAGAATTTCAATGAAAAAATATAATATAATATAACTGATTGATATAATATGAGTTACTCAAACGGTTTATTACAATCAAATAACACTAATATTACACCAATTAAAGGCCCTCGAGGTGAAAAGGGTGACCCAGGAGTCGGCTTTGATGTTACGCCTGAAGGTAATTTCAATTTGAATAAAAAGAGAGTAATAGGGCTAAAAACGCCTGATGACGTTGCGATTGATGATTCAATTGAAAATTATTCAAGGGATCTCGAGACGGCCGTAAATAAACGATATCTTAACCAATTCTTCCTTAAAAAGAACAGAAATGAAACAGTGTTTGATTGTGCCGGCCTTTCATTGCAAAATACCGAAGTGTATTATCCAAGTTTATATAACGATCGATCTGTACCAAACGTAGGCTATGTTAGTGTTGAGGATAACAAAGTAAGGACTGAAATTGATACCAAACTTGCTACTAAGGCTGACAAATCGTACGCTGATAATACATATTTAACGAAGAAATCAGGAGGTGTCTTAGCTCAAAGCCTTCAAAACAAAGCAGACAAATCGTACGTTGATAACAGTTTTTTAAAGAAGGTCGTAGGACGCGTTTTGACTCAAGAAATTCAAAGCAAGCTTGATATTCACGGTAGTAACATGATGCAGGCAAATCTCCATATGGGTGGGTATAATATAACCCATCTAAAAAACCCAACCAATGATACAGACGCTGTAAACAAAAAATATATGCTTGATCATGTTGATAGCAGTCATATAACTTCCGTTGGCCAAGAAAACACGTTTGCCCATATAATGGCCGATAGTATCAATCAATTAAGCGAGGAAGATGATATAAAGTTAGGCAGTTTAATCGATCATCCGAATTCATACCATAAGATCAATACGAAAGTTGTAGACAGTAAGCTGGTACTTGACAGCAATAAAGGATACTACTCAAGCAGATTAGGTATCAATGTATATAGTTTACCAATCAATCGATACACAATGGTTTTCGAGCTATTTTTTCCAGCTGAAATAGATCATGATAGTCTAGATATCGATATTGTATCATCAATCGACAACATCGACAAATCAACTACGCGAGTTTATGATGGATATAGTCGAACAATAGCACAAATTAATAAATATCAGCAACATCCTAATAATTATCTCTATGTTGATATCGTTTTAAAGATGAAATCAGGGAACGCATATGTCCCAAAATTACAAACATATATCGTGATTTATGGAATAAAAGGTTATCAGAGTAACGTTGATCCTAGGATATACGATCAGCTATATTATGTTGAAAATGATAGAATAGCTTTCAATGCATCGATTGATATGAAAACAAAGGCTATTTATGGTATTAAACCAGCTACTACTAATGACCAAGCTGTTAATTTTGAACAGTTAAAAAATTTTCGGGACAATTTGAAGTCTGATCTTGAATTAAAAATGGATAAAAAAAGAAACATCAGCTATTACCATAAAATTTTCGAGTATTTTTATGATCTAACAGATCCATCTGAATTCATCATGTCAGATAGTAACGGTGCTGTAGTGTCTGGATTAAATGGCAATCTTGTCTTTAATCCCACAAAATTGTTATCAGATTTTGATCCAAAAAAGGGCTTTATGAGTGGTTTCGAAATTAATTTAAATGAAAATGTCACTGAATCCGATGACTGGACTATATATATGGTATTTAAATATGACTATAAATCCGCTGAAAGAATTAAAATTAACTTCGACAATGTTAGTAGTTTTTCCTATCCATGGGTGAAAGTAGAGTCTAATAAGTTATCACTCGATTATGATTTAGATGTATCTTATGAGCAAATTAGAGCTGGTTATATAGGTAAATATTTGAATCTCTGGTATACTAAAATAGGTAATCAATTTAGAATAGGTATTTGTAATAACGGCATTAGTCTCGATAAAATTTTCTCGGGGTATACGCTGAATGCATCTAGCCTTCAAATTTCTTCAGGTTACTATATACAAAGAATCGGTTTTAGTAAAAATACATACCCGATAAATGGGCCCATCTATCATAAAATTCAATTTTTAGATAAAACATACGATGTATTCTTTGAATAAATTATCTAACTCCAACGATTTTATCTAATTCACTTATATGAAAACAGTGAAATTGGTTAGCAATATTATTGATTCTATTGATAGATTAATTCAAAACATAAGGAAGCTGTATTACACAATAAAGAACAAGCGCAATGGTAAAATAACAAAATGATAAAGCAAAAAAATCATATATAACTAATATATATGACTAAACATCGAAAATGCATATTTACATGGAACCATATATCAAGCGAACTGACTGAAGAACAAATTATAGAATTGAAAGCTTATTATCAAACATATCATCGAAAATGTTGGGCTTATAAGCAGGCTGTTAAACGTTTCAAAAAATGGAAATTATTAGGGAATTCATTGTCTATTCTCTTTGCATCCGGCTCCATTTCATCAAGTATTGCTACAGGAGGTGTTAGTTTGGTTGCAATTAGTACAATAGCGCTTTTAATACAAGGCTGGATGCATCATCAAAATCTCGATTTAAAAATTCAAAATAGTACATATGCATATCAGAGCTACCAGCATTTACTCAACTCAATTAAAAACACGATGAGATGCGGTGATTACAATCCGTCTAGCGTCATAATTTCAATGAAGAACATTGACGATTATGTGACGGATACCTGTCCGATAATCGACAAGTACCTACGAAAATATGATAAGAAATTTATTGGATGATCCGATTTATTTCGCCAAAATTTAATGACAAAATCTCATTCCAATACAATCGATAATAGGCTAACGTTTTCTTGCTTTTGCTAATTTTGATAAATTCACAAGGTAGATTCATCATCAAAAAAAGCTGTTTAATTATGAATTTGGTTGATATAAGTCTTTTTCTACCTTTGTTTACAACAGGAATAGCGCCGGATTCGATAATATCAAACACTTTATAAATTCGATTCCTTTGATCACTAGTCAATTGTACCCTATTTTTAATACATAAATCGTTTAAAACATTCTCAACGTGATACTTCCGATGATATACCGATTTTCGGCGTATTTTATCCATATTTGCATAAAAATCAATGAACTCATTGTAATAAATAGAACCATGAACCAAACCGCAATTAATACAAACATTTATACCGTTTTGATTTGACATATCCTGCTTACTACAGCATGGCTCAGCATCCTTGTTACCTTCTATCAATAGTTGATCGCATAAATGGCATATAGGTTCTTTTAAAATTTTTAAATCATAGTGGATTTCAGAATTACAAGGCATTATATATATAACACACATAACTTCACGGAACAGCTGTTTTGGCAGTAAATTTCAGAATAAACTTTTTGAGTAAACTTTTGAGTAAACTTTTGTGTAAACTTTTATGTAAACTTTTGAGTAAACTTTTTGAGTAAAATTTGTTGAAATATGATTGGTCAATAGAAATCACGTCATTAAAAACATTGTACTCATTAATCATTTATAACTTATGGGTAAAACCGTAAACTGAATAATTATGTATTTAATGTTGATCCTTACGAGGCCTTCCCCGTCGTCGTTTCTGGTCTTCAGGTATACACTTTAAACGTACATGATTTTTGTCTTCATTTGATATGTCTGAAGATAGCATTTTAATAATACAAATATTTGTTTTAAGGATGCTCTGAATACAATACATTTTATTAATGAAGGCTATATCATTCGAGCTTTGATCAGATTCTAAAAGGTGTTTGATATTTAATGTTATATCAGTCATTCTATATATATATTAAAGAAAATAATTATCTGTTTATATCTAAACGCACTATAAAACTACATAAGGCTATAATTATCTAACATATATTGAGTAGATATGTATTAGATGGCATATCGATTTTCGCAGTATTTAGTACTGACTTTCGTTGTATTATAACAACCAATAATATTTTATTACTGGTTATTAATATATATGATATACTTTATTCGTATTTTTTGCTCTTTTTGATACTTCCTTTGGGTCTAAAATTTGGCATTTTTTATAAAATCACTGGGCATTAAACGCATCAAAAATATTTATAGTTAATGATATAAAGAAATATTATTATACTATAATAATGGGAAGAAAACAAAAATATTTTAACGATACTGACAAAAAAAACGCTATTAAAAAAAGCAAAACCCAATATATGCTTTCAAAATCTTGGAAATGCGATATTTGTGATTATAACAGTAATTTAGCATCAAAATGGATGCATATAAAGACAAAAAAACACATCACAAATAGTATATTAGCCGGTCTACGAGATGATGATAGTTTTGAAATAATCGATGAAGAATGATACATATAATCAACACATCATACACTTTTACAATGACTAAATATATAATATATCTAGTTATTTAAAAAAATGAAAAATCAAAAAAATTATTTTACTATAAAAACACTTAAAGAAAAATTAATTTACTATAAATATGAAAATGGAAAAAAAAAATTTTAAAAACCCGCTAAAAACTCAAGATGTGATCTCATCAGTACTCACATCTAAAAACGCTATTAAAAATAATATCTCTAATTATAATATGGAACAAAATACCATTAATCATAATGATAAACAATTTTTTATAAATAGTGTTGATAACACTCTTGGTGCTACTTCGGATGGAGATATACTCAATATTCCAAAAATGAAAGTAGTTAAACCGGCTATTGATAAAGATGGATATCCTTATTTATATATCGCAGAAAAAGACTATGATAACCCTTATGATCTCAAGAAAAAGATATTAGTTAAAGATTTCGTATTTAGGACATTTTATAATGAGATTCCTGATGATAAAGTCGTTGTAAATGAAAATGGTGACAAAAATAATAACAGTATTGGTAATTTAGTGTTGATTGATAGCATGACAAAGGCTGAACACAAACTCGTAACCAAACCAAAACCCCAAAACAAACCAATAGTTGAACCAATAAAGAAACCAACAAACAAACCCAAACCCAAACCAAAAACTAAAACAATAAGCTTTATCAAACAATTATCCAATGATTACCTAGCTGATGCTAAAAAAATGGGTTTTTCATGGATGAATTTGGTGAAAAAGAGTACTAGACAAGCAGTGATTAACAAAGTACATAAATATCGAAACGATAAGACTTTGGATAAGGCTATACGGGACAAAAACGATAGTATAATACGTGATGCACAACTCAGTCAAATGGAAGATTCAATTAGAAAAACTCATAATAAAAATATTGAAGATCAAATCAAACGAAAGCACAAAAAATTAATACAGATTAAGCAGTCAAAAAATAAGCTCTCAAATGAATTTAATTTCGATGACAGCATTTTTGATACAACATCCAATGACCAGCCTCTATTCAAAATAACCGAAATCGGAAATACAGCAAATAAAAAATTCAATGCTTATACCAACGAATTTAAAATAAATGTCCGAAAAAATGTTATAAACAATAAAAATGATGTTTTCAGTGTCTTTGAAAAAATGGTTGAAATGACAATAAAGAAAAGGCAGTTAAAAGGAAATGATAGATTCAGATTGATAATTTCAAATGATGAATTAGATCACCCTATCTCAACAAAATTGTTAAAAGTTTCTGATTTCAAGTTAAATCAACTTTCAGATGTAATCAATACGTTGGAGTATAAAGAAATAGATTTAGAAAATTGCAAAATAATTATTCAATCTGTTAAAATACCGGCAGGAAAAGGACGGTTATATTTATCAAAACAAACAGTGAATAGAAAGCAATGCATTATCACAATAAAAAATAATGACACAATATGTTTAGCAAGGGCCATTGTAACAGCTTATGCTAATCTACATCCTGAAAATTACACCACAACTCAGTTGAAAGATGGGTTCAATAAAAGCCGAAAACTACAAGAAATTCAAGCAAAAGAACTTCATAATAATGCAAATGTTGAAATTAACGAGTATGGCAATACTTTAGAAGATGTAAATAGCTTTGCATCACATTTAGATATTGAGATTAACATTATCGATTCTGAGCAGTTTAATGAAATCATATATACAGCTAATAATGGTAGAATTGACAAAATTTATTTATACAAAACACGGAATCATTTTGATGTCATAAAATCAATGACAGCTTTTCTAAATGTAGCATATTACTGTCATAGTTGCAAAAAAGCTTATACAAGACGTGATAAACACAAATGCCCCCAAAAATGCCTTTCTTGCTTTAAATATTTCCCAAATGGAGATAAATGTAACGGTAAAGACATTACATGTAAGCAATGCAATCGTGTATTTCATGGTGACAGCTGTTTCAAAAACCACACACGTAATCGATCGATAAAAGATGGTGATGAGGCCGTATGTAACAGTGTTGCTAAATGCTTAAAATGCAATCAAATCATACTAAAACCATATATAAAAATACATAAATGTGGTTTCAAAATGTGTAATAATTGCAATAAATATTGTGAGAACAAACATGAATGTTTCATGAAAAAAATAAAATGCAAGGGAGGAAATTGTATCAAAAATAACAAAACCCCTTGCAGATTAAATAAAAACATACCTCGAAAAGATTATTGTTACCCATGCAAAACGTATAATGAAAAATATTTATTTTTTGATTTCGAATGTACACAAAACACTGGCACACATGAAGTTAATTTAGCTATCTGTCATGATTACAACGGAAATGAGACAATCTTCAATGATATTAATAGTTTTTGTAATGGTATTCTTAATGAAAAATATAAAGGATACACACTTCTGGCTCACAATTCCAAAGGGTACGATTCTCATTTTATTCTTAAATGGTGTATTGATAATGGTTTTAAACCTTACTGTATTTACAATGGTGCAAAAATTATGATGATGGAAATTCCACAATTAAGAATCAAAATAATCGACAGCTTAAATTTTATTCAGCAACCCTTATCATCGTTTCCAAAAACCTTTGGCTTAGACGAGCTGAAAAAGGGCTATTTCCCACATTTTTTCAACAAAATTTGTAATCAAAACTATATAGGAGAGATGCCTTCCAAAAATCATTATGGATTTAACCAAATGAAATCACATGATAGGCAAAAATTTTTACAATGGTATGATGATCGTGTTAATGAAAATTATGTTTTCGATTTCAAAAAAGAAATAATTGAATACTGTAGGTCAGATGTTGATATATTAAGAAGATGTATGTTAAAATTCAGGCAAGATTTCATGAATCAAGAAAATATCGATCCATTAAAATACATCACAATAGCTGGTGTTTGTATGGCTATTTATAGAGGTAATTATATGCCAAAAAATACCATAGCTGTGGTTGATAATGTTGTTCAAACAGAAAACCATAGTGCAGTCAGTATTGCATGGCTTGATTACATAAGTAAGAAAAATAAAATTAAAATTCAACATGCCTTGGAAGGTGGTGAAAAAGTTATCAAATGCAACAATAACAAATTAAAAGTAGATGGTTTTTGTGCATCTACAAATACTATTTATGAATTTCAAGGTTGCTTCTGGCATGGATGCCCAGATTGCTACAAGGCTGATGTTATCAATAATAAGAATCAAAGTGATATGGGTACTTTGTATAATAAAACACAAGAAAAAAATAACAAAATAACAACTGCTGGTTACAATCTTATTGAAATGTGGGAATGCAAGTTGAAAAATGACAAAAGTTTTCAAAAATATTATAAAAATGATTGGAATAGAGAAGTGGTTACCCCACTAAACCCTAGAGATTCTTTCTTTGGAGGAAGGACTAATGCTTCCAAGCTCTTATACAAATTCAAAGAAGATGAATGTGGAAAATACGTTGACTTTTGCTCCTTATACCCGTCGGTCCAGTTCTACAAAAAATATCCCATAGGTCATCCTGAAAAAATAATATCACCAGAAAAATACGATAAAAAATGGTATGGACTAATAAAATGTAAAATTTTACCACCAAAAGGGTTATATCATCCTGTTTTACCAGTGAAAATCCAATGCGAAAAAGCTGAAAAGCTAATGTTCCCTCTGTGCATATCATGTGCTAAATCAAAACAACAAGAAAGATGCCAACATAGTGAAAATGAACGAGCATTCATAGGCACATGGACAACCGATGAAGTCAACAAAGCCATTGAAAAAGGGTATAGAATTACAAAAATATATGAAGTTTGGCATTTTGAAAACTCATCCGACGATCTATTCAAGGGATATATAAAAAAATTTATGAAACTCAAACTTGAATCAACGAAATATAATTTTAAAAATAACAATGACGAGATGAATTTCAGAAATAAAGTCAAAAAGAATTTAGATATTGATTTAGGTGAATTAAATGAAAATTCAGGTTTACGAGCCATTGCAAAAATGTGTTTAAACTCACTTTGGGGGAAATTTGGTCAACGAAATAACATGAATCAGTGCAAATACGTAACTGATATAAATGAATTTTACCAAGTAGTTCTAGATGACACAATAGATAATTTAAACATGAATTTCATAAATGAAGAAATGGTGCAAATGAGCTACACTTACAAAGATCAGTTTGTTGATAACAGCTATAATACGAATATATATGTAGCATGTTTTACGACTAGCAGTGCACGGTTAATGTTGTATGAAAAACTTGACTATTTGGATAAACAGGTATTATATTTTGATACAGATAGTATTGTGTATATTGAATCCCATAATGGTAAGACAATAGAAACAGGCGATATGCTAGGCGATTTAACAGATGAGTTAGGGGGTGAAGCTATAAATAATACATTCGTTTCTGGAGGTCCAAAGAATTACAGTTTCACATATGGAAATAATAAACAGAAATGTGTTATTAAAGGTTTCAGGTTAAACCATGAAAATTCCCAGATACTGAATCACGCAAATATGATTAAAATTGTAAAGAACGAAATCAAAGAACTCACATTAGTAAATGAAAATAAAATAACTAGACAGAATAAACAAATTGTAAACAAATATGAAGAAAAGGTATACACCTTTGGATATGACAAGCGCGCAATAAAACACATATCGGATAGCTGTATAGAAACATATCCTTATGGATATTAAAGACAAACTCATCTGTTTATCCTAGGTTATAATCTTAGGTTTTGATTTTCATTATGTCAACGAGGTTTGTTTTAAACGCACTAAGATGCAAGATTTTTAAAAAAAGAGTATAAGAGATTCATGAAAAAACGCATAAAAATAAAAACATACACTATATATATAGATAAATGACCAACATGAAAATAAACATGGAAAATTTAAAGAAAATATGTTTCAAAGCAGATACATTCAAAAATATGTCTGATGACGCAATAAACACACTGAAGTATATCGTAACATTAAAAGAATTATCAAAACTCGGAGATTGGGTATATGAAAATCTAGACACTTTAGTATATTTAGAAAAAAAACTAAAACAAGATGGACATTGCAAGCCATTAACAAAATTATTAAATGAAGAAAATGAAACAAGTAAATACATATGTAACATTTACAATGATTTAAACAGTGTATTATCCAACCTTGAAAAAGAAAAAATGAATTCAAAAATAACAAAAATCATAATCGTTTTAGAAGATAATTCACAACAGATATTCAGTACAAGAGATTTACCATGATAATAACAACAGCATAAAAACTCGGCTTGTTTAAAAGCACTGTATCCAAAATTTTGAAAAAGAGTATAAGAAGATTTTTTTATTTGAACCAAGGGTTGTTTTAGAGTTGGTTTTTCAGGCTTAGTTTTGAAGGGTTTGAATTTCAGTTTTGGTTCTAATATTTGATTCCAATATTTAAATCCATTTTTGTCCCATATTTTGTATCCAGCACTGGAAGTAGTGATGTACTACATCTCTAAGGCAAATTTGCCTCAGAGTGTAGTACATTACTACTAACTTCAGATACGTATCATTATTTAACGCTCGGGTCTTAATTGCAAGTTCGAAGGACTCTAGATCATTTGCGGGTTTTACTGTTTTAAAACTCGTTCTCTTATTCTGTTCTTGGGCAAAACTCTCTTCAATCGCAGTGCCTTTCCATCAAGTATAGATAGGAACACGTGAATTTTTTGGGGGGGAGTAAGCTGCGAAGGACTATCTTCCTATGAAGGGCGTCATGCCCTGAAATACTGGACTCTATAAAAAACTAAATTTAGGGGAAAGAAAAAATTAAGCGAAATTCAGTCGAATTTCGAAGCAATGAAAATCCACAATTCCATAAGTAAATTTTTCGTATATATGCATAAAGTGCGCTCAATTCAAATGTTTCCTGCTTTTTATCAAACTTTTGTCAAGAAATTTGATATGATAATATACGTATGACTTTGTGGAAGGGCCAGATGCAAAACTTCGGCTTATTCTCGGTATAAGAACCTGTGAAGCTCCACCTGTGACGTAAAACAAAGAATGACCAAGACAACAAAGAACCTCAAAACAATATGAAACGGGAAAACAATTGCTTCAAAACAAAGAAAAATTTCGTAGAAACTTACACCGAGGTTCGATACCGAGGTAGACCCGAAACTTGTTTGTTTTTCGGAAAATTGGCACAGACGTCCGCTAGCTTTGAGCTAAACGGATGTTCTTGGCATTGACGGTCACATAAAATATTTCCGTATACAGTCAACTCTCTCTTAACGGAACCTTATAGCGGCTACCTCTATAAGACGAACACCTCTTTAAGACGGACACCTGGAATTGGTCCCTTCGCTGCCGTTTTTCAGTAATTTTACTGTAACTAGACTCCCTATAAGACCGACATCTCTCTAAGACCGGCAGCTGGAGCCGTTCCCGAAGGTGCCCGATTTAGAGAGAGTTGACTGTATACGTTAAAGTAACCTCTCTGGTGTATCTTTCAGGTACTTTCGCCATCTTCATCTCGTCTGGCTTGTCTCTACGTAAGTCATTGTGTCTCCTCTCTTTCTGTTACATCTGTTCCTACGTGGGCGTGATTATAGGAGCGGTACTGGGCGCCAGTCTTAATCTAACAGCTTGGATATTTGCGGTCATAGCGGGCATGTTTCTTTACATCGCTCTAACGGAGATGGTGAGTATCAATCGTAATTACTTCCTGATTTGTTCCATGCTCAAGATTTAAATTCTCCTTACTACCTTCCATACATTTCTTTTATAAAATGTTAGTTGGGAGAATTTCGTGGAATATCTGGACAATATCTCTAATTGAAGATTTATTTTTTTTAATTTCATTATTTTCTTCATATGTCTTCGACGTGTTTAGTAAGAACTGCAAAACAACAAGCTTTATTTGCATGACTATAAGTAAATACAGTATTGCAAAAGCCTACAACTAAACTAAAGCGAAACTTAATATAGAGTGATTTCAGTTAACCCGTGAAATAGTTATTACACTTTTAGATACTATTAGACACTAATTCCATTGTTTTATTTTGTTTCCTTTTGACTCTTGCACACAAACTGGTAGATATTGTTTCACGGGTTAAATGAAATCACTCCAAAAAGATTATTTCGTAAGGCCGTGAAGCATCTTATAATGAACTTCATTAGTTGAGTATTTAAATAATAATTATCAGAATTCATTAATTTTGGGGGGGCTTGTATAGTAGGTAATTGTCTTATGTTTGTATTTGATTTTCTATTATTATTTTTGTAGAAAAAAAACTTATCCTTAACTAATAAAACAGGCAATGGTAGGAGAGCAATCTGTTTATCCCGTAGAAATTTACCGGAGGATTTATTATTTTCCTTCCTTTTTATTTTTTTTTTTTTAGATGCCAGAGATGTTTGCCTCCATAACCTCAAAATTAGAGAAACGACGATGTTTTATATTATTACAAAACCTGGGACTTATCCTTGGCTTTACAATAATGATGGCTTTGGCGGGATTTGAAGAAAAAATAAGAACAGCACTACAGTAATTAATAGTTATAAAATACGAATAATTACTACCTAGAGAATTGGCCAAGATCTTCGTTATAAATAACCCATTTGTAAATATTTCACGCTAAATCTATGTCATATGTTTGTGATTTTAATCTTGGTAATAAAT
Source organism: Oculina patagonica (assembly GCF_052425735.1). Lineage (NCBI taxonomy): Eukaryota > Metazoa > Cnidaria > Anthozoa > Scleractinia > Oculinidae > Oculina > Oculina patagonica. The sequence goes on from NC_135765.1 coordinate 28,251,729, forward strand.
CTGCACACAAATGGCTTCACAGGAATCCCGTTATATCAGTTTTGGTGTAAATTATTTCTGAATATATCTCGGATTTCTTTTTACCCGTCTTTTTATACTTGTATAGCATTTTTAACGTTAAGGTTTAAGGTCATAATAGTCAAGTTATATATAGTCTTATATTTGGCCAGTTTACCTATGAATATGGAGCGAAAATGGGTACCTCAGTTTCATTTAGTATAGTTTAGTTTTGTACAATAAAAAATGTATTTAAGTATTTTGGTATTGATGAACACGTTTGAACTAGACAATGATTGGTTAATTAAAGATTGAAAGAGTCTGCAAGCAGGGAATCTGATATTCACAGTAAACAGGTCCTATAGCCATGGCCAGTGATTTTCATTTCTTTTCTTTTTCCTCTTGTTCTAGTTTAACCTTTTTTAATACAATGGCACGCATCATACCTTTGCTAGGTATAAGCTTTTCCCAAAACGTTTTGCAACCTTTTGGTGACATTTTGTTGGTTTTCCAAATTTCTCAGACAATCGGAAGCCCCCAATCGCACGTTTTCATTTTCTGCACGTGACTTCTTTGACGACTGCGCCTCCAAAACTAACTTTGATTGGCCAAGAAAAAGATGCCAAACATCAATCAAACTCTCATCGCTTGGCAACAGCATGGCGAAATCATACAAAATGGTCTCTTCTATTTCCTGCGTGCCAAAGACTTAAGTTAATTCTTTTACAAAGTAAGAACCTTTATTTAAGTGTTGATTACATTTTAGCGCTCAAATCGGCTCTAGTTGGAGACAATAACACAAATTCACAAAAATCTTAAATCTAAAACTTGTAAAATTCCTCATATATGTACGAATAAAAAATGTAATGAATTTTACAGGCTACTTTTTAGCATTTTGTTGAATATATGGCAGTATACACAATAAGAGCTAGTCTTTTATTTTAATTTGAAAGGGTAACACACGACAGTAAATAAAATTACTGATAAACTAATGGTGCTAAATAATTCGTTTATGAACTGAATCTGTACAAGGAATGATAAATTTATGAGGAAATCTTCGCCAAAGCTCAGTACATCTGTGGTTAGTTTCGTCACTGTTAAACATTGTTTCTTAAAAAGCCTGAAGTCTCTCTGAACAGCCGTTAGCTCGTTTTAATTTCGTAATTCAGGATTAAACAGGCGAAACAGGTTTGGGCTCTTCATCCTCGCCACGTGCAGTCCATTGGATAAGATTCGATCCACTAGGTCCCAGGCCGCCAACTCATCTTTGACGCTTTCGTCCATTCCTAAACAAATTCAATAAGTAGATAGGTTTGAATGAAATGCTGTAAAGATGATATTTGTGGTACAACTACAGTAGGTTTTTTTATTGCAAATTAAACTGATTAACCTGTCAGTTCTGAAGTACCTTACATGTAAATTTTCTAACTTGCTAGATGTTCTAGAATCGACCCAAAAATTCCACAGTGTTGACGTTGCGCGATTTTAAATTTCACGCGCAAGTAACAACGAAAATGAAAATTCGAAAACAGTAGTATAAAACAATCTTACATCTACCGAAATTATTATTTCGCCTTTATTTGCGAAAAAGTCAAAATCGAGAACGTTTGGTACAGCAAAACATTCTTGTTGTTCTATAACTTACCTCCAATCCGTTCCCAGTCTTTCTTAAACATGCCAATCATTTGGTAACCATGGTTATGCCACGAACCCTGCGGTTTCTCCGGGTACGCCCCACAGCCTAAGGCATAAAAGAAAGGCGCAAAAGTCATCTTTCCTTCTACACAGTGCTGAAAATTAGACAAACAAACTACATAAGAATCAATTGAGATAGCCTGCGAACGTGAGCCTGCAGGCTAATTGACAGTGGTTCGAACTCTCAGCCCTTGCTTGGATAAGAACGTCTTTGATATTTCAAGTTTGACCTTTCTGCAGTCCCCAACAATTAATTTTTGTTAAGAGGTGTGACCTCAAAGACCTTATGTGACACAAGGCACAAAGAGGACTAACTTATTGACTGACTGACTGACTGACTGACTGACTGTCTGTCTGATTTCTTTTTTTTTTTCTGACTGACTGACTGACTGACTGACTGACTGACTATCTGTAACTGATTGACTGACTGTCTGACTGACTGTCTGACTGACTGACTGACTGACTGACTGACTGACTGACTGACTGACTGACTGACTGACTAACTGACTGACTGAGTGTGACTGATTGACTGACTGACTGACTGACAGACAAGGAATACGGGCACTTGGAGCAAATGCAGGCTGAATTTTTCATTTATATTTTTGTCAAAATGTCAGAAAAGCAGCAAACTAGTCTTTATCACCCGAAACACGCTAGTTTTACTTAACGCCACTTAGCAAGCTAGCCCCTACCTTGCGACAGTCCTCAAATATGGAAGCTGGTAAATCCATGTGAACATCACTAGTAAGAATAATGCTTTGTGGATCCTGAACTAGTTTCACTCCAGAATTAACGGCGCGCGTCCAGGAGAACTTTTCGTCTAATTGTTTAATCTTGTACTTCTGTAACGAGGTACCTTGCAGAATCCGTTCAATATCCAGACCGGTTTTTCCAGAGTGTACAATCACCAAGTGAAAATCTACTTCAAGACTATCCTCAAAAATGCGTTCAATTTTTTCTATAAAACGATGCAGCCGCTGACCTTCATGATCGACGGCGATGATCAAATGAACAGGAACTTCTTTTCTCCAACCCAGGCCCTTCGGATAACAGAGCTGCGCGGCCTTTTTTGTCACGCTTTGTTCTTGTTGGTCTCTCTGAAGGTAAACGTACTCCGCAACTCTCTCTGTGTAGTCTAAAGCATCGCAGCCTAATTCGACCCCAAGAAAGTAGAGAACGGAATTGTTTTCTTCTTCTGTTGGGACACGTTCCAGGTTGAGGAGTCTCGCAACGGTGTATTTTCTGGAAAAATGGAAAGACGGTTAAGTTAAAGCTCCGTGAGAATCTATTTTTCCCATCGCAGCACAATAGTAAAGTTTACTTTAGGTGGATTTTTTGGTATTTTTTTTTTTAATTTTTTTTTTTTTTTTTTTTTTTTGAAGTCGTAAGAGTCGTAAGTAGAGCGCTTTCGTCCTAGTGAAAATTAAAAATCGAAGTCGTTAGCCGGGAGTCATAAGCTCGACAGAATCGCAGTCGGTTAAATCAGAACGTTTCCATTTTCATTTAATTCCGCTTATGACTCTGTCGCTTATGACTCTGTGTCTCTGTCGCTTATGATCCAGTATAAACTTGATTGACGGAGTCGCAGGCAGATGTGGAAGAACAAGCCAATCACAATGCTAGCTCTCAGGCCCACCGAGTGCTTCCTTTTTGCTTGCGACTCCGACAATCTAGTTTTCGCTGGATCACAGCGACAAAAACATAAGCGAAATCGGAAATTCTGTTTACAACTCCGTCGGTTTGATTTTCACTAGAACGAAGTGCTGTGCGCTTCTGATTGGGACTCCGACTCCTTCCTTTTAATTTTGCTGTGTTACCGAATAACAATTTTTAGATTTTTCTTTCTAATTTGTAATTCTGTCATGTAAATAGTCACTGAAAAGCCCCAAGGGGAGTATCTTTTAAAGCATCATCATCATCATCATCATCATCATCATCATCATCTTTATCAACAAACCAGCCTTAAGAATTATTTTACTAACTAGTGGTAACCACAGGTTAGAAAGTGCGGGCCTCGATGCAGTTAAGAGAAGGTACTGGGAGGGAAGTGTTTTTAAATCACTGGACAAAAGAAAATTATTCCGAGTAAGGTCGAGTAACGCGTTAAGTCACGAATGTTTTTTATCGTTTCCTATTGCCGCGAACCAATCAGAGTTGTTTTTTTGATTGACAGTTTTGCGAAGTGTAGTCGAGCACGCGGTGTGAATTGAGATGTGATTTTCCTCCGTCGGCAAACTCGCTTTGTTGTCAGTGTTATAAGGAATTTCTCGAGAATAACCGTTGTTGGAATCATTCGCTTTGCCGTAGTTTATCTGTGATACAATCACAGCAGATCTTCTCAAAAGCAACACCTATAAGACAACGTCTGCAAAACGTAATGTCTGCAAGACAGAAGCCTCGATCTAATGTGACAAACTGTTGATTTTTCGCATTCTTAATGCTTTTGGAAACAAGATTTTTCTCTTCCGGTGTTACGACAAACTGTCGTGATTAACACATTTTTGCATTCCGATCGTTCTTAGTGGAAGAACAAAATTTTCAACTTCCGGTTTGCAGATAGCCTTTATAAACGTGGCGCGCACGCGTAATACGCAATCCGCTGGTCACTGTGAAGATTAGGGTTGCGGGCCTCTCTTGGGCCCGCAAGGATTATAAATCTAATTATAAATTCAACTAGACACAAAGCGAACTCATACAAGTAACTTTGAGCTTAGAAGTCATCTGGTTAGTAATTCTGTTAATGAAGTAAAATTAAAAAAACTTACTTAGGAAAAATCTTTTCAAGTCCTGCCATGAATAGATCTACCACTTCCTTCGCTTCTGTATTTTTTCTCCAGTCCTTGTCGGTTTCGCTGGCTACCATGGTTACTTCCTTGATGGCCTTGTAGCTATGAAAACGAGGTACATCCGGTTTAGTTGAGGCCGGAAGTGTGTAGCTGCACACGGGAAGCGTGCGATCTACCGTGCTGTCCGTGAGGAACGTGACGAGATACGGCTTCGTGACACTTGATTGGCTTTCCGATTCAACTTTCGAAATAGCAGTTTGTGACACTAATTGTAAGTTTGTAAAATGCGAAATATACTCCGAGGTGATGACCTCCAAAAAATGCTTTCCTGGTCGAATCCAGTGCAGTTCTACAAAACCAGTATCTGTCCCTTGCAGGTGAATTATTTCCATTGGATACTTATTTCCCTTTTCGAGCAGGAAATCTTCAGATATTTGAGAATTGAAGCGGATTTCCCCGACAGGAGCGCGTCCACTCTTTTCCCGCGAAGCTACGCTCGCCGCGAGTTTCAAACTCGTCAAACTACCATTCGCACCAAACCAAAACTCTGACCCGTCGTCAGAATACAGGACAAACTTGTAATAACCGGTTTCAGGTGGGTGCAAAAAGCCGTAGATACGCTGGCCGTGGTTGCTTTTGTTTAACCCAGCGCGCGTTTGAGAAATAAAATACGACTCGTCGAAAAACCGTGGGAAGAAGGGAGATTTGAACAAATGCGACAACTTACCGCCACAGATGCCTGACCAAACTTGAACCGCCAATTTTCCGTGACTGTACGCCGGATCATTTTGCAGTGGTAAAGGTGTTTTTGAAGCTTCTTGCGTCGGCTTCCATTCGAAACTGTTTGATTCGTTCACATTGCGATTTTCCGTCAGCCGGTTGTAAATCAACACCAATGCTAGGATTGAGAGAACGCTTGCGCCCGTATCCAAAACTCGGAGCAAAGTCCTGATTTTTAAAGACCTCATTGTTTCTTGCTTCATTTAAAATACAAGACCGCTAAGATTTCGACCAATTTGCAAATGACGAGAAATGTGAGTTACTTGACCTCCTTGCTTCTGCTCAATGAAGAAATCGTCTTCTTTGTCAATTCTCTGCCGATGTCTGCGAAAATAAAAGCACCTTTAAATAACGTGTTTCTTCAGATCTCGGCTAGTTGAATAATTATTCCACGGTACAATTGATAATAATGCGGCATTTTACACCACGGTGTTGAGAAAATTTTACATGTATTGATGTGTTTCGTTTTCATGGAAACGAAACATTTTCAGAAAAAATGAGCAAGCGCTTTATTCAAACATTTATCTTTAGCAAACAAAAAATGAAAAGAATACTCACTATGAAATCAGCATTCAAATGAAAAACAATATCTTGTCAAAAACAAGCCATTGGAGTTGAAAAAAAAAACAAAAAATAGTTTTCGATCTACATTATTTTTTTGGCGATAAAATGCTTCGAACGGTTATCCTTTTTAATTTAGCGACACTTAAGATACGAGAATATTTCGCCACTGGTTTTAGTCCAGAGAAAGTGAAGAATGCTATCATTTTAGATCATTTCAATGTGTAAATTGAAGGGAAGAAAGGGGGAAGGAAGGAAGAAAGAATTGATTAATTTTACTCGATGACTTTCTTACAAATTAAACAATTAAACATGAGTTTGTCCATTTAAATAAAAGCTATTGAGCAGTAGTTTCATGTGGTACTGTTTTTTTTATGCCGAACAAGGTGGTCCTATTTTTAAAACCCTCGTGTGTGACTATTAAATGAAAACTATTGAGCAGTTCTTTCATGCGATTCTGTTTGTTAATAATATTTTGCAAATTAATTTTGGGATATTTTTGTCAGTTTTCATCTTAGCACACTCGGAAGTGAATCAATTATGTAGCACCTGGCAACTAAACCAACTTTATTATAATTTTCGCTCTCTCGTTATCAGGAAGCCTTGTTAGCTCAGTGGTAGAGCACTGGTCTCGTAAACCAGGGGTCGGGAGTTCAACCCTCCCACAAGGCTGAGTTCGCACCTTTTTACAGGGCTAGTCTAAAATTCTATTCACTTTGTTTTCTTTTTCACTCATTCCGACCCACCTGCTGTCAAAGCACTATATTTCCACTGTAGTTTAAAAATAGACTGTATTTAGAAAAAAAAAACTTTTTTTCCGAGTTAAGCTTGTTAACATCTCTCTCATTTTTCTATATCAAGCTTGATATATACCACTCATTTTTTTTTTCAGACTGTATTTTGTACTTAGAAAACATTGAAGATTTCCCTCAAAAAATGTCAAAATTAAAACCCCAAAACAATTTTTTTATTTCTCTACAGTAAAGTGGTCACTTTGTCAACTGAAGAAGCGATTTATTAACTCAAAATAATGATTTATAAAAGTAGAAATACCCAAAGTATGGAAAGCGCCTTTTTTCGGTAAAGCTTATAGTTTTGCTTCCCGGACCGCCTTTTTTCGTTTTTGCGTATGCCATTTTCGTAACCCAGGGTTTTTTTTTAAGAAAACTCACATTTTTGCATAAGTCCTTTGTAACCGCACTGAGTAATTTTTCTCATTTGCTTTTATTGCTGGAAACAAATATTGTTTCATCTTGCAAATAACTTCCCGCATTTTAAAACTCGAGCTTATCTTCGCCTCTACTAAAAATTTCACTTAATAATGAAGTGTTAAATACTTCTTCATAGCACATTTTAGAACATTTGGCTGAGTTGTCCCGTTCATAAGAACTGTCAGATATAAATCCCCCGGGTTATAAATAACCCCCTGGTTGTCATCCCCCATCAAAACGTCTTACGAAGTGCTCGTGTACACAGGCAATTTTTATGGCGCAACTCAATGCATTTTTTGTCGCGCTTAAGTTGCATGAAGTCTCCTGTGATTTCGCAGCGATGAAATCGCCATGAAACCGCCGCGAGTTTGCACGCGTGTAAATAAGCGGCGATATCGCAGGAGTTTCGAATTTGTTTAACACTTGATGCAACTTCGGCGCGACAAAAATTACATTGAGTTGCGCAACAAAAATCGCCTGTGTAAACGGGCGCCTTTACTGAGTTATCTTAATTTTTAATTTGATCGTACGACAACGGCTAAAACTTTTCTTCAAACCTTTTCTAGTTTTAACATGTCTTTGAGCAACCCACGCGTGGATTCTAATTCGCCCTGATTTTTTGGCATTTTTCTTCTCGCCTCGTAGCAGGTGGCAAAAAAGAGACATTCACTTCCGAAACAGGTACCGGTCATATTCCGTAATCACTTGAACAACCTCTCTCAGTCAAGAAAGATCACAGAGCAGATATTTACACCAAAAAGTCACAAGTTCAGCGAATGTAACTTTGATTCTTCTCCGCGTAAAAGATTTAACGACAAAGCTCTTGACATGACCGTGAAATAACAACTTTTCTTACACACTGGTAAACGTTCTTACGCCGATATGGAAAGAGGAAATTTGATCAAAGATGGAATTGTCGCGATCACTGGACATAACAGTTTAAAGGTTTTCGTTTTAAATCTCGTGTTCCTCGTTTTAGTTTCATGTGCTAGTTTGCCTGTAGATAACCCGCCTGTTCGAAGCGCACCACCATTACAAGTGAATCCAGCGAAGCCAATTACTTCAAATGATAACAAGCAAACTATCTGCCAGTCAGATAATTGTAAAAAGATTTCAAAGTTAATACAAGAAGTTCGCAACAATACGGTGGACCCGTGCGATAATTTTTATGAATATGCGTGTGGCCAGTGGATAAAGAACAACCCGGTACCTAAAGGCCATTTACAATTCTCTAGGATAACACAGTTATCGAAAAACAATGAGAGGATTATGAAGGAAACATTGGCTGAGGACCGACCGGGCGATACCGAAACGCTAATGAAAGTTAAGAACTTTTATCGCTCATGTTTGAACTTGAAACAGATTGATGGTCTCGGAAACGAGCCACTTTTGAATTATATTCATAGTTTGGGATCTTGGTCTCTAGCCAATGAATGGAACGCTAAAGAGTGGAGCTTCTTCGACGTGTTAGCTGATCTGCAGAAGAAGTACCCAGTGGAAGTGTTCTTTAGTGTGAATGTGATCCAGGATCCTGTCAAGCATCATGGTACCACTGAGAAAAAATATGTTATACTTGTGAGTATATATACACTCGGCGTATCCAATCAAACGTTCCGTAATCAAACCCAATCGAACACCAATCGTTCGATTGGGATCGGTAATCGAACATAATCGAACTCACAATAAAATTTGGTCAATCGAACAAAATCGAACGTTCGATTACCGAACAGTGGACAATCGAACAAAATCGAACGTTCGATTACCGAACAGTCGACAATCGAACAAAATCGACTGTTCGATAACCGAACAGTCGACAATCGTACTCAATTGAACGTTCGATAACTAACTCCTGTTTGTTTATATTGCGGACATCTGGACGGTGCACCGTCCCCCTTATTAGTCCTGCGTGATTTGCAGATTCCAGAAAAATAGAGTCGGATTGAATTCGATTGTGTTCGATTGGTTCGAAGATCGAACTCACAGCAAAATAGATGTTCGATTTTGTTCGATTACCGAACCTCTTCGAACGATTGGTGTTCGATTGGGTTCGATTGATTTTATGTTCGATTTTGTTCGATTGGATACGCCGGGATATGCAGTCGAAGCCCACTCCAAATGATGTTAAGCTTTATGTGGTCGTTTATGAGAGGTGGTCGGGAGGCGCGGTTGCCTGATGGTTAGCGCGCTGGACTCCTGATCGAGCGGTCTGGGTTCGAGCCCTGGCCGGAACAATGCGTTGTGTTCTTGGGCAAAACATTCTCCTCTCAAAGTGCTTCTCTCCACCCAGGTGTATAAATGAGTACCGGCGAATTTACCACTGATGGTAACCCTGCGATGGAATTAGGCTTTTATAGATTGTGCTAGCATAATTTTTGGCATAATTGGAGCTAAAAAGCATAATTTGTGAAACGAGCACTGCCACGGCATAATTAGCAATTTTTAGCACTTTTTGGAGCATAAATTCATAAAATGTAGTAAATATGGTGTACTTTCTACAGAAATAAATGAAATTTAGGTAGTTTGTTTGTTTTTAGCTATACAATTGTGATTGTTAAGTCGTTGGAGGCATTTTACAAACGGTTTAGAGATGCGAGCAGCTAATTTGGACAGCTGACGGCCGTGATAAACTGCCATAAACACAAATAAATTTACAACAACAGTTTATTTAAAAAACATCATAATTTGGTGTCGTTATTGCGCACCTCTATGTATAGAATCTACGTCATTTTGTGAGCATAATTTCGGAAATCAGAAGCATAATTTGGGAATTCTGGCATAATTTTTGCATAATTTGGCAACATTTTGAGCACTTCTAGTAGCATAATATGCCACTTTTAGGAGCACAATCTATAAAAGCCTAGATGGACTTGCATCCCATCAAGGGAGGAGTAGAAATCCTCCTGGCCGCTTAATGCTACAGAAAGAAGGTGGTGGCTTACCGGACGGGAGGGAGGGTTCAAATCTAAAGTCGCAGCCTGTAGTCATTTCAGAGGTTTATCCCTGCACAGATACCGTAAAATTCCAAACCTATGCCCGTTCCGTTTATAAACCCCTATAGTACGTGAAAGTTAAACTTGTTTTGTATTTTATGTTGTTAGAGAATGCTAATGTTCAAACATCATTTCTATGATGTGATCTTTGTCTCAAAGAAAGACAAGGGATGCTTGCGCTTACTTCTTCTGCACATCTCATCTGCACCTTAAGAATCTGATCGGCTTATCTTAGTGATATTAACATTATCATTATGTGGATGAATGACGTAAGCATGACATCAACAAGGTTTTTTTTTTCCTGTTTCCTTTCAGATCGATCAAGCGACATTGAACCTTCCCCAAATCATTTATTTCACCAGCAGAAAGGTAAAAGTTGAGACAAAGTTGCTTTTAAGTGCAGAAACGTCTTTTTTGAGAGATGATAATCTAGAAATCTAATCTGACTCTTAGTATTTTTGTGAGCAGAAGTACTGACGTACTCCAGGTCTTAAAATAACTGAGAGTTGAAACTTGATAACTCGAACCCTCAATACCTCGAACCTCCCGCTAACTCGAACCTGTTTCAATTCCCCTCCAGGTTGTTTTCTTACTAATTTTACCCTCGATAACTCGAACTCTTGATATCTCGAACCTTTATAGGGGTTGAACCCAGGCGCGCGAAGAGAGAGTCCAGGATAACTTGCATGCGCATTCGCCAGTCTTTCCCCCAAAATTGGGGGGAAAACCATATTTGGCAGCACTTTTGAAATCGCGCGCACACGGATGACGAGTTCAACTACGCGAACGTGTAACTAAAACAGGATCACCGGAATAACTTTTAAAAAGCCTAACTTTCCAGTCATGTCTACTAAAAGCTAACGGCCAAAACACAAATCGCCATCCGTCAACTATTCCTTGTATTTTGTAGCTGTTTGTAAATTGGTTTGATGCAATTTAGCACAGTTTTTTCTTGCATTTATTCGCGCGCTCGGTCGCGTAGTTGAGTTCGTCATTTGAGCGAGCATTTTTAACCTAGCGCGGGCGTCCCAAGAAAGTGACGCCACACTTCTCGCTTCTGATTGGTCCGTTGTGAGCATGCGCATGCAAGTAATCCTGGACTCTCTCTTCGCGCGCCTGGGTTTAACCCCTATAAAGGGCGCGGAAGAGAGAGTTTAGGGACTGGACTAGGTGTTATCGGGATTTAACTGTAGTAAGAAAGCAACCTGGAGGGGAATTGGAACAGATTCAAGGTAACGGTAGGTTCGAGTTATTGAGGGTTCAAGTTATCGAAATTCAACTGTGTACATACGGAAAATGCGTATAGAAAAGCATTATTATTATCATTATCTTCTCAGATTCTAAGGCAAGTGTGGCAATACATGTCAATCATTACAAGCCTCGCAGGGGTTGACAACAAAGACGCTAAACAAGCAATGAAAGAATTACTTCTTTTTGAGGGTAATCTTGCTTTGGTAAGTAAAACTTAAAAGAATGCCGTCCATCCTTTATCCTTTAAGACGGACTTTAGAATCACATTTATTGTATTTTACAGTAAAATTGAATACCTTCCTGTATTCAACTGATTCTCTTTTGTTTTCAGTATTGGGTTCCAAAAGTGTCTAAAAAGTACGTGCGTATTCCGATCGGCAAGCTAGCAGATGCTCTTCCAGACGTAAGCCTTTCAAATGTCTATTATTTCTTAATCTGCTAAGCCCTTAGCACACATTACAGGCCTATAATACCAGTTACTAAGGGTGCAAAGTGGCCTAATTATTAGGGCGTTGGACTCCGGATCGAGCGGTCCAGGTTTGAAACTTAGCCTGGATCGTTGTGTTGTGTTCTTGAGTAAGGCAGTTTACTCTCACATCGCCTTTCCACCCAGAAAGCTCCAGGAGAACAAGTGATATCCGTCAACCGTTAGGGCAACTTGACAAATGCTTGTGGGGAGGGGGGAGGGGGGCAACATGCGAAGCCCTAGCATTTCTTTAATTTACAAGGGAGTAACAACACTATTATTCATTTTATGCTTGAGAAACCGGAATAAGCTCCGGCAGTGTAAGCCACTTCGGTCCAAGCGCAACCCGGGCTCATGCTTTACTCGTGAAAGAAAAGTTACTTCCCAATAAAGGAAATTAACGCGAAAGAGGGGGTAACATTTCAAAATGAAGGAAATTAACGCGCCGTTTAACAACAGGAACAAGTTTATTTGAACACTTGTAGGCGTACTATGTACGCGTTTGTGGTACTTTTCCCACTTCGAGCGTTCTCTGCAGTATCAGGGATAGCGGCAGATTTCCACCCTGATAAAATAATGCTTTTTCCTTGGAGTTAAGAACGTCTGGACTGTTACGAGAAATTGGGGCCAAAATAATGGAAATTAAGGTCATGGAAATTAACGCTCTACTTAATTAACGGTGCGGAAATTAAAGTTAACAAAAATTAACGCGAATGTTTGGAATTCGCGTTAATTTCATGACGCGTTAATTTCTTATAATAAGGTAGCTAAGAAGTTTAGTGAGCAAGCTAAAAAGAATGTCATTAAATTAAATTTTATTGATTATTCTTACGACTCTTTCATCGACTACTAAATTAGCTTACACCAAGGTGCATATAGCCACTGTAACATTATCGATAATTTTTTTTGTTAGTTTCCTTGGCTGGAGCATTTACGGAAGGTTCTGTCGAAGCCAGATCTTTCAAAAGATGACATGGTGGTAGTACTAGCAAATGATTATTTACAAAATATGTTGGATCTACTGCGCAAGACGGACAAGAAGTAAGTTGAAAACCCGAGCCGTACGCGGGGGTTTCATCAGACATTCGAGGGAGCGAAATGATATGCCATGATTTTTATTAGTTTATAAAGACATAGAAAGTGAGGGTTATTTCCTATTACCAGTTTCACTTCAAAAACTCAAGAGCCTAAAAACATATGGAAACTACGGATAATGGTCCAATTTTGTTAAAAATCACTATGCAAGTGTACTGAAGCGATAAACAAGTGATATTTGTATGATATACCATCAGAAACTTTAGATCTCAACTTGAAAAATCAGGCAGATTTTTTCAAGTTTTGTCCTTGAATTGTGGACTGGAAAACACCTAAAAATTATTATGGCTCCCTTCTTTCTTCAACAACAATTTACTTTATATCTCCATCTTAATGTACAAGGTACATTTCATATATGAGAAGACCTGTTCGCCGATTTTAGTACTTTTTACTGAAAAGCATTAAAATCTCCGTGACAGTGTCTCTTTAAACACTCTGGCAAATCACAAAGGACACAGACAATCTAGTGAAGCAATGAAAAATCGAAGCAAATGCACTAGAGCGGTTTTCACTTGAGTGTCGAAAGTAAATTGCGTTTGCTTTGGTTTTGCATTACTACGCTTAGTGATTGGCTTAAAAATCTCGCACCACTTTCTCAGCCAATCAGGAGTAAAACCAAAACCAATCGTGACTAGCTCGCGCACGTTTTCCCGCGCTTCGTGCCAGCTACATGTATTGGTTCACTGGATTGTCTGTGTCCTTTGTGATTGGCCAGAGTAATTACTTTGGTTTTGGTTTTACGACACTGAATTGAAAACTGCTCTAAGCCGGCACAAAGCGCGGAAAACCGTGCGCGATCGAATCACGATTGGTTTTGATTTTACTTCTGATTGGCTGAGAAAGTGGCACGAGTTTTTTTTAAGCCAATCACTAAGCGTAGTAATGCAAAGCCAAAGCAAACGAGAATAACTTTCGACACTCAAGTGAGAACTGCTCTGAGTAAATGGTATCTTGTCTTTAGGATCTTATCCACGTATATGGTGTGGCGTTCAATTAAAGACCAGGTACCTCTTCTCTCTTACAAATTCCGCGCGGTACATCAAGAATTCAAGAAACGACTTCTTGGAAGTAAAACAAAGAAGAGCAGAGAAGATGTATGTTTTAGCTACACCAACAACGTTCTAGGTCCAATGCTTGGCGCACTGTTCATCAGAAATGCATTCGGTCCGGATAGCAAAGAAAAGGTAGAAAATCCACCTGTTCGGCTTCTCATCCTTATTGTGTCACTAAATTATAACTTCATATGATGAATTTTTTTTTTGTGAAAATGAATATTTTTAAAACAATAAGACACTTCACTGCTTCTATTGATAGAAACCGAGAGCGAACCGTTTAATTGTTTTAACATAACACAGAGAACGATCTGAAAGGGGAGGGGGCTAATCTATGCGAAGAAAACGCCTTAACCTACTTTTGAAACGGTGCAGGCTACAAGCTTCACTTGAAAAACAGACCCTGGTAAGCTATTCAGGTCACGAACAATTCTGATAAAAAACGAGAACTTAAAAAGGTTACTTTTAGCGGTCTTAGCAAATAATTTATAACGTTGATAAGCGCGGGTAGAGCTACACTTGGAAATCTCAAAAAAGACGTCAAAGTTTGGTCAAATTTTTTAGAGTAAAGAGTAGATGAGGTTACTGATGTATAAAGCCTGGTTTTCACTAGCGACGCAAACACAAACGCAAGCACAAGCGCAATCACGCAAAAAGGAAAAAAATTTTATCCTTGTTCTTGTGCTTGCCGCAAGCACAAGCGAAAGCATCAAAATGCAATGCGCTTATGCTTTTGCTTGAGTCAAAGCCGTTTTCACAATGAAATAAGAGTTCTTATCCTTGAGCTTGTGCTTGCGTCGCTAGTGAAAACCAGGCTTAAGAGATTTCGAATAGCTTTCTTCGCATCCTCTATTGTCAATGTAACTACTCAGAGTTTCTTTTCAAGGTTGAAGTCATGATGGAAGGCATCATTCGGGCATTTAAGGACCGTGTGGCGGGGGTGGGCTGGATCGACGAGCAGACAGTCCAAGCCGTAAAAGAAAAAGTAAGCAAAGACAATGTTGTTTGATTAAAATGTTGCATTGGTACGAAGATGAAGAAGTCATAAACGCTACCATTTGTCGGGTCAATTTATCGGTCGTGCATGTGACAAATCGGGAAGCGAGTCGGCGCGTGTGAATTGCGATACAATAGGCGCGCGACTCCAATACGACAAGTCGGTAGGCCTGTCACGATTGTGCTCGGCAACTTTTGAGCAACTTTTGGCGTTTGGAGCAACTTTTTGCGGTTTTAGCAACCTCAGCAAGTTTTGCTCTTTTTAAGCAATTTTTGAGCAATTTAGATGTTTCAGGGGTCAGAGCA
The DNA here is from genome assembly GCF_052425735.1 of Oculina patagonica. NCBI lineage: Eukaryota > Metazoa > Cnidaria > Anthozoa > Scleractinia > Oculinidae > Oculina > Oculina patagonica. The sequence goes on from NC_135765.1 coordinate 28,266,915, forward strand.
CAAATCAAGAACGAAAACGTTAACGATTTCATAGAAAACACGCAAATTTCTTGAATGTTTACAAACCTTTAGAACACATGACCTGTTTCTTGACAACGTTACTTTTTGGTTTTGTTAGACTTAAAAGTATCCTAAAATTTCGTCCATATTTTCAAGCAAAGTTTCAAGCTATATTTTCTTGACCGAGATAACGTATGTATAAAAAAATCTCAAGAAATTTAAGTAGCAACTTTTTGGATTTTTAGCAATTTTTTAGCAAGCTCCTGGCATTCTAGTGAGCAACTTTTCAGCATTTTACGAGCACCGGGACAGGCCTACAAGTTGGCCGATGCCGAAAAATCTGTGACCGCTCCACATATTTTTGTCGCTTGTTGGGGCCGATTTTAAGAAAGATAAAAGCAACTCGCAGAAGAATTGCCGTAAAAACAAATTATACCTGCAGTGTTTTGACTGAAAACAAACTAACTAATCTATTACCTACCAATTTGTTTTGACTAAAAAAGATTTGATTACAAAAAATACATGTGCAGTGCTTGTACATATAACAATACGCTTTCCGATTTATCTTGGCTGACAAATCGGGCCGACAACATGTAACGCATAAATTAGCCCTAAACGACAAACACTTCGTCGGTTATTCTCGTTTTGTTTATTTGTTTGTTCGTTTATATTTTCTCAGGCCGATGCAGCTGTTTATAAAGTAGGATATCCCGAATACTTGTGGAACGAGAAGGCATTCGCCGACAGATATGAAATGGTAGGTAATTGTTTCACTTTATTCTTCCAATAAAACGAGTTAACTTGTTTTATTTGCCTTTCACAATCACCGCATTCCTCGGTAGTATAGTGGTGAGTATCCCCGCCTGTCACGCGGGAGACCGGGGTTCGATTCCCCGCCGGGGAGGTCAATACTTTTTTCCCTTTTTTTTTCCCCTTTTTTTTACATTGTAGAAACAGTGTTACCGTTTGAGATTTTTTTACGGAAAATACTTTTTTCAAAACATAAAGGCGATTTTCCATTCAAATTTTTCCCGGATCTATTTGTATAATTTGCGATTTAATTTATACGACTTTTTTTCAGCTAAACATCACACAAAACCGATGGTTTGAGAACGTGCTCAGTACAGACAGGTTTTCTAACTACCAAACTTATCACAAATGGGGGAACCCAGTTGACAGGCACCAGTAAGTCAATCAATCAATTGAAAACTTATTTAATTTCGAATCGAAAAAAAAAAATAGCCAGAATACTGTTAATATCTCCGAATAAAAATAATATACAAATAAAATACAAATAAAATAACAATTATTAGCAAGCCAGATGATAGAAAGTTAGTAAGGCAGAAATGGTAACATACTTACTAACTGTTCCTGCAATTGTCAGCAACAGTGTGACTTCGGTTAAATTCACCAGAGGTGTTGCTAAGTAGCAGACGCTTTGATCGAGCAATGGTTAGGTAATAGCCTAAGGATTGCTCACTCTTCATATACTTATACAAAGATTCTCAATTTCTCTGACTTTTCTCCTCTTCCTAAAGGAGAATGGAAGTAAAAAAGCTAAATGCGACGTAAAATAGGGCCGGATTATTTTGAAACTGAAAATTCTGTGAGTTGTTTGAAATTAATTTTTTTTCCTTTGACTATGATTACAGGTGGATCACTGTCCCACAGTTGGTGAACGCATTTTACGTCATAACCAAGAATGAAATAGGTAGGTACATTTTACCCGCGAACCTTTATTTGGTAAATCATTATATGGTTGCTTAAGATTATTCATATGCTTCCGCCAATCAAAACGTTTCATAAATATGTAAATAAAAAGTGGGGCGAACATTTCATGTGTTTGTTAAATCGGAACGGGCTAAATGAAGTTTTGTGTTGAATTCATCACGTTTATCATGGTTCATAGGGCGGATTACACGGGAATTGGTTTTGCATTACTACGCTTAGTAATTGGCTAAAAAAACTCGCGCCACTTTCTCAGCCAATCAGAAGTAAAACCAAAACCAATTGTGATTCGCTCGCGCACGTTTTCCCGCGTTTCGTGCCGGCTACATGTATTTGCTTCGAGTTTTGATTGGCTAACTGGATTTTCTGTGTCCTTTGTGATTGGCCAGAGTGATTACCTTGGTTTTGGTGTTACGACACTCAGTTGAAAAGTGCTCTATGTCTTCAACTGATAAATCTTTGCTTTTTTCTATCTCCATAGTGGTTCCAGCTGGAATTCTGCAGGAACCATTCTTTTACCCTAACGACTTGCCAAGGTAACCTATGAAAGTGATTTACCAATTTACCGCCAACTTGATTAGATGATGATGATGATGATGACGATGATGATGATGAAGCTTTTGTCCACTTACAGATAATATACATACATGTAAAAATAATAACCACAGTGATGGACTAGAAAAAAAAGTAAAATTTAGATTTTTTTAAAAAATACGAAACGTCTTCAGTCTATTTTGAAAATAGATAAGGATCCAGAGGATTTAATTTCCTTTGGAAGAAAGTTCAGTAGAGTTCCGGGGCATAAAATGAGGAAGAACATTGGCCATACATTGCCAGGTATACACTGAAGGAATATGAAGGAGATACATATCGGATGAACGTGTAGGTTATGAACAGGTCAGTTGAAGGAAACCTCAAAATAAATAGCTCCTCTTATTTTGAGGTTTCCTTCAATTTGAAAGTAATCAGAAAAATAACTAAAATATCGTGGCATTGCTCCTTCAACGTCGCACTTAAAACGTCGCACTCAATGTCAAATCACGTGTTTCCTCGTTTCAGGTCTTTGAGTTATGGCGCCATTGGTCACGTGCTCGGTCACGAGCTTACGCACGGTTTTGATACGACAGGTGAGAGTTTTCACGTGATAACAGCCGTGCGCCCTTAATCTTCTGCAATATGCTATACTTCTCAGTATCCATTTACATCTGCACTTTTATTGCATTTTTATACTAATAAAGGAGAACAAAACCATTTCTTTTATCTTTGCCAGGACGAAAATTCGATAAGAACGGTGAGATAATCGAGAAAAGAACTCGTTGGAGTGAACCTGCCATCAAGATGTTTCAAGAGAAAGCAAAGTGTTTAGTGGAGCAATTTTCTAAATACAAAGTTCTCAATAAATTTCACGTAAGTAAGAAACAAGACTATTACTCTTTTCTTGTAAGTCCTTTTAGCAGGTGTACTAAGGCAGTACCCGAACGCTTAACATTGTCACGTGACCGTACAACCATGTGGTTCGTTAGAGATGTTTATCAAACCTCTGACCTGACAATAACTGCGGGCTCGTTTAAATGTCGAGGAAGAAAGACGACCCAAAATGGTTTATAAAGCCAATCAGAAAATTGCGTTAGAACGTGGTTATGCGTTGTAAATTGCTGCACAACCTTACTTGGGGGGGGGGGCAAACTTCTATAAGTACAAATTAATTCGGTGGTGATTTTTTATATGATTTTTTTTTCATTGTTTATCATGCATGAATGCTTTTGACAATCGACCCAGATCAACGGCCTTCAAACGCTGGAAGAAAACGTGGCGGACGGAGGAGGCCTGAATCTAGCATACCATGTAAGATATATCACGTGATAGACTGTGCCTGTTTATACTTTTGCTCTTATTTAAAAAACAGATAAGTGGAGAGAAAACCCTTGGTGAAAACATTGCTGACTTGGGAGGAGTCAATCTGGCTTACCACGTAAGAATAAGAATAAAATAAAAAATAAGGGCAACTTTATTAGAGGGTTATTAGAAATAAATAACTGGAATAATTTACTAATTGGAACACTATTTATGGCTAACTAAACTAACTAACTAACTATGGCTAAACTAAATTAACTTATATAACTCATTAATTTCTAAGTTAATTGTCAAAGTTTTCCATCCTAAATTCCAACGTCGAGAAAACCCTTAGAACAAGGGAATAAGCTAGAGTTCTTGTTCACTTGACCAGCGGCTGTCCACATAACCAGACTTGGCTTTATATAAGATATTTTTAAAAAAATATCACACTCGGACTCGCTTCATTCTTCCCCCCTCCTCTATAGCTATTGGTCGCTTTGAACCTTTCTTTCTGTAATTAACACTAATAAAGCGTTTCCTCAATGAATTCTATCAGATGTCAATTGTCTTCTTATCTGAAGCTAACAAATTAGCTTTCAGATTATTTTAAGTTATTATTCTTATGATAGTTCAGTCCCCGGGGATCACCCATATGAAAGAACGGGGATGCTCGTACGGAAATTTAGAATTAAACCTCTAAGCTCTTTAAAAGATTTCTTAGTGGTCCTAGTCCAGTCCCTGAACTCTCGCTACCGCGCCCTATATATTGGTTGAATGAACCCAGGTGCACCTAGGTTAAACCCCTAATCCCCTATACAGGGTGCGGAAGGGAGAGTTCAGGGACTGGACTAAAGTATATCCCGGTTATATTCACATTGTAAATCAGTCGACGTGCATAATATTTCAGTTATAGACTTCTGAGATCGGATATAATTTAAAAGCCAAACTTAGCTGTACTGTTCTGTATTTCTCATAGTTTGACATGGTTTGTATTAATTTCCCAGGCTTATAATTCGTTTATCGAGAAGAACGGGCCAGAGCAAGTCTTACCAGAGCTAGGCATGACAAGTAAAGAACTTTTCTTCATTGGATACGCTCAGGTAAACAACAGATCAATTTTATTATTCAGCGCGCTGTATTCCGGATCGAACGGTCCGGGTTCGAGTCCTGGCAGAGGTCGCTGTGTTGTATTCTTGGGCAAGACACTTTACTCTCATAGTGCCTCTCTCCACCCAGGTGTATAAATGGGTGCCGGCGAAATATCCAGGGAGGAGTAGAAATACTCCTAGCGGCTTAAGGTCGCGGGGGACACCTTAGGCTCATCATTATGCATTTATTTAAAGCGTATGCACGAAGTGCAACGACTGACATCGACGACTTTACGAGATATTCATGACTGGATAAAAATATGGGTGCGTGCGCGTGATTTTTTTTAAGAAAAAAAAATCCTGTTTCTTTGATATTTTAACCAATTTAAAACGACACTTGGCATTATACGTTTATATAGATTGCAGGAAGTCTATGAGCTTATTTTTATTCAACTTTGAATGTTTCTGCAACTCAGAGTAATCACAATAATATTCGGCATAAACAATCGTGTCCTTCATAAAAACGCATTGTTCTCACCATAAAAGCGTGGAATATAATTACCATAATTACATCTCTCCTTTGGAAACTGATCGTGTTTTGATCGGGACACCTTCGGAAATCTCAAAGTTTGGACTTTTCCGACAATTTTGTGGCAGAGAATACAGCGCGGATACAGACCTTCATGACGTGCCGCTGCAGATAGTTAAACTATGGATATTGTAGTGTGTCATAACAGAGGCGGAATTTTGAAAGAGCGCTTTTAGAAAAAGGTAGAAGGCATTAAATTAAAATTTGCGCATTTAAACCGACATAACTTGCTGGCAAATTTTAAATTAAAAAATCCGCTTTTGTTATGACACTCTAGAGATATTGACTGATTAGTTTTTGACAAGATCACAGTGTGCTGTCTCCTACTCGTTCCGCAAACTCTGCCACAAAATCATGTTCTTCCCAATTTGGCACTAACGTGGCTATTACATCGCCGTTAAGTACAATCTACCAAATAAAAGAGGACATACATAAGCTTTTATCATTTCTTTATGTCTCTGTAAAATTTGAGCTTAATCGCACCCATAACAGCCGAGAAATAAGCGTTTTAAAAGATGCAGGTCAAGCAAAATTTCGCTTCATGAATTTATTCATGCTGTAGGTATCCCCCGCGACCTTAATGCTACTAAAACCGGCATAAGCTTAGGCAGTATGGGCCCCTTAGCTCGAGGCTTACTTTTTTTCTTTTCACTGCGTTTTACCAGATAACCAGAGCATGCAATGCGCTATGTGTTTTGCTTGTTTGTTTTTGCATCTTTGCCAACTGAATTATATCATAATTTGGTGAACTTGCATTCTAATACAATTCATTTTACTTTGCGTCGTGATTTGACCCTGTACTACAATAGATAGCAAAAGAATTTAAACTCTGACACAAACTTCTCCATAGTTTTCTAAAGATCTTTACAGAAAACTTTCTGGCGTTTACAAATTAACCAAACATTAACACAAATCATACAATTCTTTGTTATGTTTCACTTGTAGAAAGAGTGTACGCGCACCACCCCTGCTGCGGAATTCTTGTCAGTGACAGAGGATGTCCACGCCCTTACTAAATACAGGTACGTAAAACAAAACCGTCTGCCCTCCCTACCCTGCATGGGAGACTTGAAACTCAGTTCATTTATGTTAGAGGGCGAAAGGGTAAATTTGCTGTGTGAAGTATTTTTCTCCACTTTTTGAGGTTTCTTTAATGAAATACTGCTTTGCTTTGTTTCGCAGGGTGATTGGCACCTTGTCCAATTTTCAAGAGTTTGCCGATGTGTTCAAATGTAAAGAAGGATCGTACATGAATCCAAAGAAGAAATGCGAAGTTTGGTGAACACAAACTTCGTGAAGACCATAAGGACCAGTGGTCCAATATCAGCAAACTTATTTATTTTTTTTATGAATGTGTTGATTTTTTGTTTTGTTTCGAGCGGTTTTCGATTGAGTGTGGAATGTTATGTGTTTCCATTGGCTTTCGTTTGTTGACCCGTCTAATTGTTAACCCCCCCCCCCCCTCAAAGTACGGTAACCATTCAGAGATAACATGCTGCTTTTATAACCAATCAGGAGCAAAGAAATGGATTACACGCATTTTCCCGCGTTTGGCACTAGTTGCCTGTTTTCCCGCGCTTTTCACTGTTTCACCTGGTTGCATGCTTTCCCGCGCTTGACGTCGGTGGCATGTTTTGCTTCGAGTTCTGTTTGGTTCACTTCGTTCGCTGCATTTGTTTTAATGGGCCAGTATTGGTTACCTTGGTTTAGGTTTCGAGACAGTCCTCAGAAGTCGCTTCTGTTGTCAGTAGAAAAATATGATTTTACTCGGCTGTAAAATTCTCGAGACAATGTTCAACTTTCATTTTCTCCTCACATTTTCAATTCATTATCAAGCAGGCAATGACGAGAAAACGAAATTATTAACTACTGATGCATCTTCTAGATAAACATAAATATCAAAAGAAAGAAAGCTTTCGACTAAATTTTGTCACCGTACACCGCAACACAGTAAATTTTCATTGTATTTGCTTTTTGATTAATTCCAGCAGTTAGGCTTGATAATGAGAAGATTTCTTTCTCGGTGGGGGGTAAGAAGGTAAGGAATTGCACGAAAAATTGGTGCCTTGAAGGCTAAGAGGATTGTTACGTTTTTGGTTTCTTCTGGCATTGACCGAGAAATTCAGCTCAGTATTTTGATTCCGTTAAGAATAATAGAAACTTGTATAAAGAAAATTTTCTTCTTGTGACAATTGCGTTTTCTCGGGCTTTAGCTGTTATCAAGAGAAATTAGGGTCCCTTTTTTTTTCTCTTGCCGTTATGTGGTACATTCATCATTCTGACTCTTGCTTTGCATCGTCCAGCGCGTACGTGTTTGCTTTTATAGCATAAGTTTCCAGAGCCTTGGCAAACATTACATTCAGTTAAATTTAGCACCCCCTTGAACGTTAGCCCTTCATCGGAGCTGCATCAGAACTACTCTTGATGGCTAACATTGTAACTAAAAATTAAATAATAAAAATATAAAAAGCCCATTCTGGCCACATTGTGGCAAGTACTGTCGTCATCTGTTTATTATTGTTAAGTTTCCCTTGTCCACTTTGCCCCCTTTTATTATTGACGAGTGTTAAGAGGCCATTACTCCTACAACTGCTTTGTGTGTATTAATACAGTGTATTAATTTAACTAAGTTTCTATCGCCATTGCGTCATTAAACATGTCATTAATTAATACATAAGCTGAACTCTTTCGGGAGGGGCAAGTTTACTCATGTAACATGTTAGTGTGTGCCAGGCTAGCCAGTTCCTATTGCTCCCCGCGCCCATTTGATAGATCTCCTTTGGAGCCTAATTCTTTCCGGCATCTGAACAATCTTTCAATTATTCTCTCTTCCTGGCGCGCCAGCGATTCTTTCCGCTTGCTCGCGTCGTGATTCCCCCCCTCCCCCCTCCCCGATTTTTCCATCTTCTCTTTCCAGAAACATGCTGGAAACATGTTTCCATAATTGTTTTCTCGTTTTACCATGCTTCCATACCGCGCTGAAATACCAAATGTTTCTACTGTGTAGCAGAAGCAAATTTTGTTTTTTTGGAAAGAAAATTGACGCTGGAAACAATGATTCCCGTGTGGCAAAACTGGGAAACATTGGGGAAACATGTGCACGCTACGGGTGTTTCTGGAAACATGTTTCCTGGTTTTGCCAGGCCTTTAAAATGCGACTTACTCGATACTGATCGAAAGATTCACTGCTCTGACTGCCCACTATCTCTGAGTTTCACTATAAACTTCGGCAGGAGCCCATGCCTGACTTCGGATTCTCCGAGTTCCGAGTTAACACGGAAAGTGACGCCCAAATGGGAAAAACTCCATGATGACAGAATTTAGACTATCCATGCTTTCACAAAAGTTTAGATAAATTAAAAACTGTCGTTAAATGTGGGTTTGAAGTTTAATAAGCAGAAACGACTTCTCAAAGCAACTACACAGTGAAAACGGCGCGCAGACGGTCTTTTCGCTTTTTAAAAAATGCCTGCTCTTGCTGGTTACAACGAAGACATCCTTCATAAAAAAAACGCGCCTACAATAAGATAAAACAAGCAAAACAGCAAACTTAAACGTTTCAAAATTTATTGTCTAATAAATTTCTCCTTGAAGCTTGTTGGTTGAGCAATGAGGTATAATTTTGTAACATTGGCTCCTGTCCGCTTCATAAAGGATGTCTGCTTAAAATACAGCTTCCGCTAATACGAGTTTGACTGTCTGTGCGAACAAATACAGGCTGTGTTTCCTCATTTATCATTTAGACTCATCAAACCAAACGACTGAACAGAGCTCTTCTTTTTAAAACACGCATTTATTATCTTTTTCATTCAGAGGCAGTCAGATATTATGACAATTCGCCTTGGTCGACATGACTTTCTTTCTCTACAGTTTCATTTACATTTAAACTAATAATAAATAAAACACTTCTTAGCTAGGCGGCGAAGAAATATGTGGCGATAGAGCTTCCAGTTGAGAACGCTTCACACGCAATCATGAGCCACCTCTTTGGCGGGCTGGATTCCGAATTCTTAGCTTGGCACTGCATGCCAATCACTGGTTATATTTTAACGATAGGAGAACTTAACTAACCTAAGATGTTATTATATCTACCACATAAACACATCGAATCCTAACTCATGGACTTATTTTTTTTTAACTTTTGCAGCTTCATCTGCTTCATTTATACTTAAATTAAATAACAATTCTTGCTTCGCTCCAAAAACACCGTCTTTTTACAGTCTAGTTTTCTAGAATAAAACAATTGCCTTCATTGGCAGGTTCGATTTTGTTTCGCTGTTTTCCGATGACACAACAGTTACGTCTTTTAATTTCCTTCTTTATGTCCCTCTTGAAGAAAGCGTAAGCTACAGGGTTTATAGCGGAATTTAAGACCACAAGAGGTATTTTGACTTTCAGATCATTACATGGCTTGTGATCGCTGAAAATTAATACAAAACTGCAGCGCAAATAAAATGCATAACACAAAAGAAACAAGCCGATAACGATCGCCATCATTACTAATGATTTTGTTTAAGAATCAAGAGAAGTCTGCAATTCTCAGAATTGCAGACTTCTCTTGATTCTTAAACAAAACCTGATGGTTAAAACGAAGCTGTTTTGCCAAGGTGCGGGCAGCACGATCGTGCTTACAAACAATACGCAACATGGATGCAAAACAGAATATTAACATAGAACATGGCAGAAACTCAAAAAATATCATTGCGATACAAATAAAAATACGAAAGAGTAAAGATATTTTAAGAATAAGCCAGTTCAGTAGGAAAACCACGATAAAAGAGAATGGAACTGCCCATGCCAGGGAAACCATTTGAATGACCCGTCGCCGCTTCATAAAAGTTAAGTATGTTAAAGGTTTGACAACAGCAATGTAGCGATCGAGTACTAAACTGCATAGGTTCATCACTGACGCAAACCCAAATAGGTTCCTTATAAGAGAAATGCCATCAGATAACCGGGACTGTGAGCTGCACCCAGATGCCATTTCGCAGACGAACAATGAAGGAACAACGCTCATCCCAACACAGAAATCCGCCACTGCGAGTGAAACGATAAAGGCGTTGGTTTTGGTGCGAAGTTGGCGTTTGTTGCAAACAAGGAAGATAATAAATCCATTTCCAGTTATGGTCAGGATGGAAAGAAACCAGCCAAGAATCCAAAACCAGGTTTCCATTTTCCTGTTACTCCAGTAAAAGCACTTTTAGTTCATTGATCCTCAAGAAACTGATGTATAACATTATTTTTAAAACATCCGGTTAATTTTTGTATTAAAATTCTGTTCAGTGACACATTGAAATGATCTTTTAAAACATGTGCAGATGGTGCTTTTGGAGTTAGAATTCATAGCATTGGCGATGAAAATTTCTTATTAATCTTGAAAAATTCAGAAACATGAAACGTTTTAATGCAATGTTGAACTTGATTTCATTGGTAAACTTCTTAAAAAACAGTTTCAATACGTACAGCTGAAGACATCGGTTGGAAACTAGTTAAGTAAAAGCGCTTTGAGTTGCAACTCTTGACGGTTTTTTAAATTACAATATTTTACACCTTTGTTTCAAGCTTCTCATAAAAAAGAAGACATCATGCCTTTGAGTTTCCCATATCCCATTTTAAGAAATAAAAGGAATAAAAGTTTAAAGTAAACAGTCCAAAAAAAATACCAAGTAAAAGGCCGTTCGGCAGCGCTCGCTCACAAAGTGTACCTTACAAATAAAACGCACCTTTTTCTTTTGTACCGGTTGTTTTTTAATTATTTTGGTGTGACTTTACCTACTTACGTAACGGTAGATGTTTTTTTATGTGGATGATAAAGAAAACAACAACAACAAAAAAGAAATGTGGGGCGAAGAAGCTTCCAGCAGAAGCATAAGTCGCATAAGGTGCTTATGTGCTAGTTATGCGCTAGTGGGGACGACTGCGACATAAGCATAAGCATAAGAAGAACGCCGCAAGTTTTGATATTCTTATTCTTATGTTTATGTCGCGGCCGTCCCCACTCGCGCATAACTAGAGCTAGCAGCACCTTATACCCCACTAGCGCATAATTAGAGGCACCTTGTCCGGGCTTTATGCTTATGCTTATGTCACGGCCGTCCTCACTAGCGCATAAAAAAGCTCTTTATGCTTATTCTTGTGCTCCTGGCTTGTGCTTATCCTTGCGTCGCCAGTTTAAACGGGCCCCTTGTTTTAGTCGTTTTAGGCAACGCTTGATGAGACCCGGTTAGCGGGGTTACGTTATCCCTTATCCCAATAATTTTGAGGGCAGTTATTCTTTATCTCTAAAATTACCAAAGCTGTTTATATCCCTATTATTTTGATTTTTATTATCCCTAAAATTGAGTTGTTATCCCACATGCCTATAATTATTTGTCCTCAGGTCTGAGTGAGAGAGTGAAGCTTTGTTCCCTTGCTCGACCTGTTCTCACCTCTATGGCTCTCGCAGACACAGAGAAAATAGTCCAAATACCTATCTGTTACAAGCCTGGTCTAAATCATTCTTCGAATTGGCCTTTGAAGCGCAGTTCAGACGTTCGCCTATTAGTGAAAACTTGTCAAAATCATCGCTGAATATAAAATTAACAACTTCTTCCGGTGCGAAGACGATCAACTGAAAATGTTTTTATAGGTTGGATTCGGTTTCGACAATCTTCTGATGCTAATGTGTTTGTAGAACTTTGTAAACTGTTTTTGTAAAATCGTCGGTGTCCAGTTTCTGTTTATAGTATTTTGTCGTTTTTCGTCGTTTTCCTCTCGTCCCGCTCTTCCCCTGCTCCTCAGTCTTAGTCTTTCGTTTTTACCTCCACTTCCGGTCGAATTCTTGCCGATCAAATATCGATTGAATAAATTATCCATCGGAATTACAGTAATGGCTTCCTGCTGGACAAGAAGCACCAGAAGGAACTCTCGAGCGATAAATGGAATGTCAGATCACAAGGGAACTTAGTATGTGGGAAGAAATAACAGCAACATGTATAATTTCCCGAGTGAAGGTAGTAAACCAATTCCTATGGCTTCGCCTAGCACTCCACGAAACAAGGTTAGAAAGGAAAGCGGTTACTATGTAGAAAGCTGGTCTGCTTCGCCGCTGACAAGAGAGACGCTCAAACGAAACGCGGAAGAAGGTAGCAAGCGAGAGGTAATTTAGTGTACTCTATTTAGATTTTATTCTTTATGAGTAGCTTAGAATTCGGTTTCGTGTGTAAGTGGCGTTTTAGACAGCATCCCGCAGGGTTTTGTGTTTTTACGGTGACTAAACACGCATCGAAGCGTGTTTTACGAGGTTATTAACTTAATACGGTGTCTATAAAATGCCGAATAACTTTCAGACTTTCGGCGGAAAGATTTGAAGCGGTCTGTTGTCGAAGAAGTGATCTTTCCTCTCACCGCAAGACAACCACAGCGAAAAAGCCAATATTTTTCTATTCAGTCATATTTCTGAATAATATTTACAACTCATTTAAAGGCACGGCATATTTTAATGGCAAGTATGTACTCTTAGGAAGATTGTTTGGAATGACAACTAATAAGTGTTGACATACTCTATTGTAGATAAAAGGTAAATTTTGACAAGTGCCTTTACTTAATTATTCATTACTTGTAACACAATCTTTTTGGGATCTTAAATTTTGAGAGTTTATGTATCAAACTGTTGTTACTTTAAATTGTATTGTTTGGGTCAGGAATTATGTAAAATGGCTGCATGACTAAAATAATACGTCTGCAGTATCATTTAGTTCTAGCATCGCCCTTTGAAATTTTTATATTTCTTATACAGGAAATGCAATGATCTTTCCTTCCTAATACATCTAAGTTTAGAAACCTTACATAAACGTTTGTGGAAAAACAAAATTCTGATGGGAGTCTAAAATTGCCATAGAGATAAATAGTAGCTTCGACTGGACACTGCATGTGTGCCGAAGAAAAATAGAAATTTTGATGTGATGGTGTCCAAAAATTCATTAGATTACAAAAGACAGAAACTGTGGTTTGAGATGTCAAGGTCATTTCCTCTCATTTGTCTGTCAACTTACAACTTGATTAAGATTATGATAAACAAAACTTAAGGGTCTTGATATGAAATCATTATATATAGATTTTGCTTGACAGAGCATCCAAAATTATGTACATTTACATGAAGTAATTAAGTGTACATGCACCTAATTATAACACTGTTAAATCACATTAAATCTGATCTGCAGTACAAAATCTTGAAGAAAATTTGAAGAAGTTTTCTCTGCGGCTTTTTGTAATACCTCACATGATAATTTTTGGACACTACAGAATTAAATTATTAAAGGACTTATATGGTCTCAAGTTTTAAGCTGACAAACCTTTATACACCGGGATTCCGATTGTCATGAACTCTGGATTTCTCGGATTTCCGGATAACTTGAATCAAAGGTCATTCGCCTTGGATTTGCTTCTGTCACTAATTTTGCCTCTAACACTGATTTCTTGATTTCCCGATTTCTCAAAAGGGCTTGAAAATAGATAGAATTTCAACTTGCCCCAATTAGGACAAGCAGCTCTCAAATTTTGCTAACAAGCCAGTAAATTCTATGATTTAAACTTTTTAAATTACATTATAATGTGTGTGGGTTCCCTATGAAGTATCACAACTATTAAAAAAGTGTGTATACGTGCAGAACTGTCAAAAACCCTCTATTAGAAGTGTGGACCTATAGTTATACATTATAAAAACTTGCTTGGATAAGAACAATAAAAGAATAACCAATATCTGTAAATAGTAATTAAATTCCTTTTGTTCTTTTTTATTAACTTTCCTTCAATATAAATATTGCTACACAGTAGCAATAAGTTTTTGTTTGAGGTACAAATTCCAATGTTTCTATATAATTTATTAACAAAAACTCGGTGTATTTGATGATCCCAATTTCCTTGCTTTAATAAACCTGTATACTCTGGGAGTATTGTGAAATAAAATTTTGAATTTAAGATGTTTAAACTGTACAATAGTGTACATGTCAGTAGCAGCTCTCATAAGCCTGTAATTCTACTGATCCACTAGTTTAGCAGTTGCTATTGTTTTTTTTTTTTGGGGGGGGGGGGCTAGGCCATTGCTCCAGTTGCTTGTTCTACAGTAAAAACCCGCGTGTAAGAACCTATTTTTTAGAGTTTGGCAAAACAGGTTCTTGTATTTTGGGCTACTTATTGACAGTTTAGGCAAGGTAGGTTCTTAATTAGGTTCTTAATTTCTACAGAGTAGACATTGTTGTTGATTATCGGAAAATAGTATAAAATCTGGTCTGTTCTTCATTATAAATAATTATTAATGTACCCATGTTGCCAAAAGTCCAACAACATTAATTGATCAATGATGGTGTTTGGTTTTTGGTAAAAAAATATATATATATAGAAATTAAATACCTTAACCCCACATATAAGAACCTGTTGAAATTTGTTTGGCTAAACAGGTTCTTATATTTTGGGGTATTAAAAAAGCAAATTTCTGCCAGAAGGTTCTTAAATCCCTTGGTTCTTACACGCAGGTTTTTACTGCATTGTTCTCTCAAAGGGTTGCGAGCCATTCATGTGAGACTATGCAAGAGCTCTGCAGGGTTCAAAATAGCAGCCGGCTGTCGGCGGCAGCCGACACTTTCATGACACTTGCCGGCTACTTTTCACCGAAGAAATACAAAATATCATGCCTTGATCGACCAACTGAAATCAAAGTTGCTGTAATGTTGAAGTAAACATGTCATATCAGACAATAAAGCAGCTACAGGGCTAGAAAGTGCGACTCACTGATCGCTAAAGCGACCAAAATTTTATATTTGGCGACTAAAACTTCTGGTTTAATTACGGTTTAGTTGCCAATATGGCGACTCGGGCTGCCCCGCCTTCTCAGGTATTGTGTCCCTCCAAAAATTATATTGGAAGATCTTATTTGCTTCTCAAACATTCAAAATAAGAAAAGAAGTCACATGGCTCTAATCCATCCTGTAGTTTTGCCATAAAACATTCTATCACTTTTGAAAAACTTGCAAATGGCCGACTCTGTTTGAAATCGCCCCAGGATGCATTGCAAACCTGGTACGTCATGTATGCATATGTATTGTGTCCCTTGAAAATGCATGGCTCTTTATAATTTAATTTAACAGCTGGGGAAAAATGAGCCTTGACAAAAAAAGCCGACAAATTCAGGCTAAAAATGAACCCTGCTCTGCTACCTGACCCCAAATTTTACAAGTGGATGTGATCTTTGTAGTACTGTCCAGGCCATTTAAGGCAGTTACACTAAAGCCCAGAAAATAAGCTAACCTCAGTCAGCTGTAATGATGGTGGATACTTTATACCAAACAACGCTGTTCTGTGGTTCCAGTGAAAATGCCCACACCCATCCTGCAGAAGGTTTTTCTTTTGGTTTGTTCTCTCAGGGTTGTTTGCATGTTTAAGTTGCAATAGTTGTCATACTATCACTATAAGGCCGGATGTACCAAGTATGTCCTTGAACCACATGAGTAATCTAATACTGGGTGTACTGAGTACATCCTTGAAGTAGTTAAGAGGTTAAGTGACCTCCTGTTATGAACCTCCATGATAAGTGGTCAGAGTACTAGAAAAAATAGTTGGTATGAAACAGTCAGCAAGAATGATGCCTAGTTTTACTTTACCCATCTAAAACCGAAAAATAAACAATAAATCGCCTTAATCAAGTGTCGATGTATTTAGCACTACTGTGCTCATTGAGGACACTGTAAATAAATAAACAAATATTGCAAATTGAACACAAACTTGTTAAAAAAACCCTACTGGCAGGAGGCTGACCAGTTGGTTATTTACAAAGCGTGGAGGAGTTGAATTCAGGACGACCGAAGACAAATCCATCTAGTGGCAGGGAGGAGGAGCTGAATCTGGAATCTTTGGATTACAAGTCCACCGCCAAAACTGGAGGACAAAAATGTAAACAGTAAAACCTCAATGAAAAGTTAAAAAGCTTAAAATGAAAATTGATGAATGCTTATCCTGTATTCTCACTTAATCATGGCTGAAGCCCCGGGGGGGGGGGGGGGGGGACTCCTATATGAAACGGACGGGGATGCTTGTTGGAAATTTTGAAAAGAACCCCTAAATGAGACCAATCTGGGTGATGGCTCAAGCTTTTCTTGACCCCTAAAAGATACTGTTGTGCAAAAAACTAAGAATAGAATTTATTTTTGTTTAAATAAATTCTTCGTTGTGTAACCCTAAATGAGACCATTATGGCTAAAAATATTGGTGTTTTGCCCGAAACACCCTAAGTGAGACCAAAAATCCGAAATTTACACCCCTAAGCGAGACAACGAGCATCCCCATCACTTTCATATGCGAGTCCTCCCCCCCCCCCCCCCCCCCCGGGGGCTGAAGCTGAAGTGAATAGTGTACAAACAATTTATCTAATTATTTTGGTGCTACATAATTTATTTACTGCAACTGCAATAATTATTATTAATTAGACATTGGAGTTATCACTTTCATTGAACAAGCACTTACTAGCACTTTTCCTGGACATGGGACATGTTTTATTTTACTGCCAGTTTCTGTTTTCTGCTAAATCGTTCTGTTTTTCTTTTTCAAATGTTCGACACTTTATTTGCTACTTATTTTAATGTTTTTTCATGCCCAGATACCCATATGTCTAGATCTGTACTTTATAGACTGTTCTGAAGATGATAGTACCAACCGTTGCACAAAACAAAACCAAAACTGATAATTGTTAAAGTAGAAACTCAATCATGTTCTATTGGTAATCCGCGAATCTGATTGGTTCTCCCACTGTTTTCTATTCGCTAATAAAACACAATCATGTGCACATGTTGCTCTTTAAAAAGACAATAATTCTTGATTTTTGGCTTAAAAGTGCATAAAATCATAAGTTTTGGACTGCAATCACGGCTCACAGTCTTATTGTTAATTATTGTTTCCGGGCAGACCTTTAGCAAGGGGCCACCCACTATTGAGTGGCACTTGCCCATTCCCAAGAGTAGCTGGTTATATAAATAGTGGTTTGACTCAATATAACACCTCTTCCATAAACCTCTGAGGTATAAATTCATACTAATATATACTTGCAAATATCACCAAATATAATTACCAGTAGCTTTTATGGGTAGTTGTTGAAGTTGTATGATTCACAAAGGTTTCTTTCTTCAAAATCATTAATATATGTTTTGTTTAGATTTTAAAAACTACTAATAGCTCTATTCACATCTATTGACTAGTTTTGATTGATAAGTGTCATTTTTACTTTTACCTAAAAATGCGCTAAGCTGCACGCAGATTAATTTGTGGACAATGCAATTTTAATTGACAAAAAAATCTTAGTCACTTTCTTATTGTTTTTGGTCTTCCAAAGCCTGGTGGGTTTCCTTTATGTGATTTGAATGTCCTTTATTCATTTCCCTACAATACTTTTTTAATTATTGTTATGCAAAATCATGTTCGTTTTTGGAGGCATTCAACCATAAACAACAGCCCTCCATGAAAGACTTCACTATCAACTTTCATTTCAAAATCTAACTTCTTTGTGATAACTATTTCATTACCAGAAATTTCTGGATTTCAAATGGTTTTGAAACAATTTGAATCAAATCACTGCAAGTTCCTTTATCGGTTCCGACTCAAATGCCAAACATACCGGTTGATATTCTAATTTTCATAAATGAATGTCATCGTGGTGGGATAAAATATGTCGTGATCGCTCTGTAAACAAAATGGCTGACAAGGAGAAAAGTCACCCAGAAGAAGATTACACGGTAAACAGCATGTGCAGCTACCAATCATGTTGTTACTTGATTCAAATGACATAATAAGTGATGTAAATTCTGTCTCTAATTTGTGTTAATAGGAGCAATACGTTGCGTGGGTAAATTCACAGCTCAAGAAAAGACCCGGCAGTCGTTTTGTTCGTGAGATCCCACGGGATACTAGAGATGGTGTTGCTTTGGTTCAACTTGTGGAAGTTTTGGGTAAGTTTAATGCCTTTTATACTTGGTACTTGCTTTTCTCTGTTCACTCAAAAGCATTTTATTACAAGTGTAATGAAGTGTCAAAATCCACTGATATCTTAAATAGTTAGTCTAAATATTGACATTGTTGGTGACTGACTCTGTCAGAATAGACTAATTTGTTGACTGAGTTGTAATGAGTTAATTTAATAGTTACTTTCAAGGTTATTTTAATCATGAATTAACCCCTGGCTTATTATAAATCAGAAGTAATCTTTCTCTGAATAAATGACTGCTTGAGAGATCATTTTCAATAGTGTTGACATGATCCTTAGAGACAATAATATTACATGTATATTCAAAATTAGAAAGGTGTAATAATTTAGAAAGAAAATTAATAAGTTAACTAAATTCTGACAATTATTTGTCTTTGTCCTGTATTAAAGCTAATCACCTCTGCTTGAGTTTTGCACAACTTGACTTGTTATTTTGAACATTGCAGTATGCAAGAGATTGCATGTTTTTGTTGTGACAATGCTGTACTTCTTAATGATTGCAAATAGCAATGCGGAAGAAAAAATTTCCCGACACCACAACATAAAATCCTTTTATTACAACTTTGTTTCATAAAAGGCCCATGTTATACTGGTATATAATGTTCTTAAAGTCAAATAGCGTTTGGAGACCGTCATTTTGGTTGATAATTTTATGAAAGTTAGAAATTTTAGATGCCAATTCCAACAGAGGAATGTGTAGTTATACTGACACAGAATTTTTTTTAGATTATCATGCTCAAGGCACTGGTTTTTTTAGCCTTGTTCGATAGAGACTTGAAGGATTATAAACATTTTAGCCTGTTGTAAAGGAATGCAAAAACCCGCCATAATTCTGAAGTACTATTACAATAGGTACTTCACAATTGTCTCGTTTCTGCTATAAGTTTGTTTGGTTGAGACTTAGTTCTTTAATTCTTAAAAGAATGCAAACAGCTTCCTTGAATCTGAAGTGTCTTAATATGCACGTAACAATTGGGTGTGTTATTAATTTGTTTGGTAGAGACTTGAAGGACTAATAAATATTTTAGCCTGTAGTAAAGGAATGCAATTTAAACCTGTCATGATTCTGAAGGACCTCTATAATAGGCACTTAACAACTGTCTCGGTTGTGCTATTTTTAATTTGGGGCCGTGAATCAGCTTTTTATAATAAAATCACTCTTAATTAGGTTTTATAGCACTTGAATGACAATCATATTCACAAGTCGTAAAATTCAAAGTCACTGTGATAATGTTTGAAGTCAAATGGGAATGGACATGACACAGCTTAAAAACGTGCTTAGACTTTAATTTCTTGTTGCTCGGCAAAAAGCTCTTAACTTCTATTGCCGAACAGCTTTCGTATTTGAATTAATTACATATTGTGATATACATGCAAATAGTACATGTACACTGTAGCATGTTTCTAGGAGGACATTAATTGAGATCAAAATTTATGTCTGGGTGTTTTCAGGATTTCTGCTATAAGATTTAATAACGCGTTGCTTTGATGTGCATTGAAAAGAAGAAGGTGAAATTGAGCTTTCCAAAAGAATAGACTGCAGTAAAGAATATAACGTCAATTCAGTTTCAAACTTATGACATGTTGTGCACTGATTTTGACAATAATTCTTGCCAAAATCTTATGGGAGATTAGTAATGCCAGACAAAAAAAAATGGTACAGAATTTTTTGATGGTTCATAACAATCAAAATGTAAGGACTACCACAAAGCGTAGTCCACAATAAATTTTATTATTCTGCAAAATAATGGATTTTCTACTTTCGTAATTTCCTTTCCAACCAAAATTTTTGGGATTTTTGGTTTAATAATGATAAACACCCCAGGTCAAATAAGGATAGTTGTGTTCTTGATGTACAAATGTCTAGGACTACCAATTTTACAGCAATGTAAGATGATCACTTACTAACACTAGAGTTTAGATTTTGAGGTTCTTAAAATAGTTGTATTCACATTGATAATTAAAATTAGAATTAATAAGACTTAAGCCAAAGTCAACTTATATGCTTTGTTCAAATACAAAGCACTTTCTGCTCGATCAGCCATGCAAAATGAAGAAGACAACAGGAGACAGGGCCTTCCTTGCCGCTGCACCAACTTTGTGGAACGCCCTCCCAGATGATCTGAGAGCTTTGGACAATTTAAAAAGTTTTAAGTCACAGCTAAAAACTCATTTTTTTAAATTAGCATATAATTTGTGTTCTTAGTGTTTTTAACATAGATTAACATAGATATGAATAATTTTATATTAAGTAAATTTTTGTTGTAAAGCGCATTAGATCATATATGCATGGATTTTTGCGCTATAGAAATAATAAAGTTATGTTATTGTTTTGTTTTCACTGCAGCTGGTGAATCTCTGAAATTTGACGAAAGTCCAACAACATACGCTTCCAAGAAAGAGAATGTGGACCAGGTTCTTCACTTTATGGCTGCCCAGAAAATCAAAATGAGACAGATCTCCTCCAAAGGTAAAAATATTAAATGCTAGCCAAATGTTATGGTTTAGTCAACTTATCCTCATTCTGTTGTGGTGTTGGTTGGTTGGTCGGGTCGGTCAGCTTGCCTTTCAATCAGTTTTAGCTAGTCAGTCTGTCAGTCGATCAGCCAGTAATCAGTCAGCCTTTCCATCAGTTGGCTAGTCAGTCTGCCAGCCAGCTGGTCAGTCAGTCAGTCAGTCAGCCTTTCGATCAGTTTGCTAGTCAGCTGCAGTCTGCCAGCCAGCAAGCTGGTCAGTCATTCAGTCAGTCAGTCAGTCAGCCAGTATGCCAGCTAGCCAGTCAGTCAGTCAGTCAGCCTTTCAATCAGTTGGCTAGTCAATCTGTCAGCCAATCAGCCAGTCGCCAGCCAGCTGGTCAGTTAGTCAGTCAGCCCTTCAATCAGTTGGCTAGTCAGTCTGTCAGCCAAGTGCATCAGCCAATCAGCCAGCCAGCTAGTCAGTCAGTCAGTTATCCAGTATGCCAGCCAGCGGGCAGTCAGTCAGTCAGTCAGCCTTTCAATCAGTTGGTTACTCAGTCTTTCAGTCAGTCAGCCAGTATGCCAGCTAGCCAGTCAGTCAGTCAGTCAGCCTTTCGATCAGTTTGCTAGTCAGCAGGGGCGGATCCAGGAATTCCTGAAAGGGGGGGTTGTACGCCTTTAATAGGTTTCGACGTCATTGGCGTGGATAGCAGTATCTTCTAGGGGGTCCGGGGGCATCCCTCCCCCAGGAAAATTTTTCCGATTTTCCCCTTTAAAACATGTTCTAAAACGCGATTTCCAACCTTCTTGCGACTCCAAAAGCGTTTGTGGATGCATGATGTAAAATCTGGAGGTTAAACCTTACTTTTTAACCAGAAAACCAACCCTTTATAACGCATGATTAAAAGGAACAGCAGTAACAACGATAGTTATTTGTCGTTTCTCTAACTGCCTAGTTAATCGAGCAATGAAGCCTGAAAAAATCTTTTTGAATGAGCTATTACAAAGCGCTTGCATACGTCGTCTACCTCAAATCTCTGAGAATAACACTTTGCAATAACAGCGAGATCTCAGAAGCGCTCTTTAGACAGTTACATGAGCGAGCATGACCGCTCAGCTTCTGCACTACTGATTGGTGGCCAGGGTGCTTGCGATGAGGAGATGATGATGGATGTTTGGAGAAGCATTATCGTCACAGGCACAAAGTGCTAATAGAAGATTGCTCGAAAGTTCCTTCTTTGCTGACTGCCCCTTAGTTTGCCATCTTTGCAAACTTAAGAAACGATTTACCCACCACTCAGATGGTGCCGAGATAGACGCACTTTCTTAAAGAATTGCTCGGGAACCGACGCTATTCTAGTACTAGTTGTTGCTCGTATTGAACTGTCGCGAAATGTACGTTATCTTTTCTTAACTTGACAATCAGTCAATTGGTGTTAGTAAAGCAACTACTTATGAAACAATTTTTTCTATTATTTTTATGAAGAATCAAACAAATGACAAAAAATGCTTCTCAAGGGGGGGGGGGTTGCAACCCCCTCAACCCCTTCCCTGGATCCGCCTCTGATGTTAACGTGTTAACATGTTAACATGGATGTTAATGTGTTAACATTGATGTTAATGTGTTAACATGTTAACATGGATGTTAACGTGTTTACATGTTAACATGGATGTTAATGTGTTAACATGGATGTTAACATGTTAACATGGATGTTAACGTGTTAACATGTTAACATGGATGTTAATGTGTTAACTAACATGTTAACATGGATGTTAACGTGTTAACATGTTAACATGCATATTAACGTGTTAACATGTTAAAATGGATGTTAACGTGTTAACATGTTAACATGGATGTTAACGTGTTAACATGTTAACATGGATGTTAACGTGTTTACATGTTAACATGGATGTTAATGTGTTAACATTGATGTTAATGTGTTAACATGTTATCATGGATGTTAACATGTTAACATGGATGTTAACGTGTTAACATGGATGTTAACGTGTTAACATGTTAACATGGATGTTAATGTGTTAACTAACATGTTAACATGGATGTTAACATGTTAACATGTTAACATGCATATTAACGTGTTAACATGTTAACATGGATGTTAACGTGTTAACATGTTAACATGGATGTTAACGTATTTACATGTTAACATGGATGTTAATGTGTTAACATTGATGTTAATGTGTTAACATGTTATCATGGATGTTAACGTGTTAACATGTGAACATGGATGTTAACGTGTTAACATGTTAACATTGATGTTAACGTGTTAACATGTTAACATGGATGTTAACGTGTTAACATGTTAACATTGATGTTAACGTGTTAACATGTTAATATGGATGTTAACGTGTTAACATGGATGTTAACGTGTTAACATGTTAACATGGATGTTAACATGGATGTTAACGTGTTAACATGGATGTTAACATGTTAACATGGATGTTAACGTGTTAACATGGATGTTAACGTGTTAACATGGATGTTAACGTGTTAACATGTTAACATGGATGTTAACGTGTTAACATGTTAATATGAATGTTAACATGTTAACATGGATGTTATCATGTTAACATGGATGTTAACGTGTTAACATGTTAACATGGATGTTAACGCGGTGTTAACATGTTAATATGGATGTTAACGTGTTAACATGGATGTTAATGTGTTAACATGGATGTTAACATGTTAACATGGATGTTAACGTGTTAACATGGATGTTAACGTGTTAACATGGATGTTAACGTGTTAACATGTTTACATGGATGTTTATGTGTCAACATGTTAACATTGATGTTAACGTGTTAACATGTTAACATGGATGTTAACGTGTTAACATGTTAACATTGATGTTAACGTGTTAACATGTTAACATGGATGTTAACGTGTTAACATGTTAACATTGATGTTAACGTGTTAACATGTTAATATGGATGTTAACGTGTTAACATGGATGTTAACGTGTTAACATGTTAACATGGATGCATGTTAACATGTTAACATGGATGTTAACGTGTTAACATGTTAATAGGGATGTTAACGTGTTAACATGGATGTTAACATGTTAACATGGATGTTAACGTGTTAACATGTTAATATGGATGTTAACGTGTTAACATGGATGTTAACATGTTAACATGGATGTTAACGTGTTAACATGTTAACATGGATGTTAACGTGTAAACATGTTAACATGGATGTTAACGTGTGCACATGTTAACATGGATGTTAATGTGTTAACATGTTAACATGGATGTTAACATGTTAACATGGATGTTAACGTGTTAACATGTTACCATGGATGTTAATGTGTTAACATGTTAACATGGATGTTAATGTGTTAACATGTTAACAAGGATGTTAACGTGTTAACATGTTACCATGGATGTTAACGTGTTAACATGTTACCATGGATGTTAACGTGTTAACATGTTACCATGGATGTTAACGTGTTAACATGTTAACATGGATGTTAATGTGTTAACATGTTAATAAGGATGTTAACGTGTTAACATGTTACCATGGATGTTAATGTGTTAACATGTTAACATGGATGTTAACGTGTTAACATGTTAACATGGATATTAACATGTTAACATGGATGTTAATGTGTTAACATGTTAACATGGATGTTAACGTGTTAACATGTTAACATGGATGTTAATGTGTAAACATGTTAACATGGATGTTAACGTGTTAACATGTTAACATGGATGTTAACGTGTGCACATGTTTACATGGATGTTAACATGTTAACATGGATGTTAACGTGTTAACATGTTAACATGGATGTTAACCTGTTAACATGTTAACAAGGATGTTAACGTGTTAACATGTTGCCATGGATGTTAATGTGTTAACTAACATGTTAACATGGATGTTAAAGTGTTAACATGTTATTATGGATGTTAACATGTTAACATGAATGTTAACGAGTTATGTTAACATAACATGTTAACATGGATGTTAATGTGTAAACATGGATCAAAGGCTCAAAGGGGGGGTTGCATCCCGCTCAACCCCTCCCCTGGATCGGCCTCTGGTCAGTCTATCAGTCAGTCAGCCAGTATGCTAGCTAGTCAGTCAGTCAGTCAGTCAGGACTTCACTCAGTCACTCAGTCAGTCTTGTTTACCATACCTGTCAGCTAACTACTTAAAATACATTGTTAAATAAAGTTATTTTTTGTTTCCAGACATAGTGGAGGGGAATTTAAAAGCCACAATGCGCCTTGTACTTGCTCTAGCAGCTCACTTCAAACCTGGAAGTGTCAAGCCACCATCACATCAGAGTGGCATGTCACCAGGTCAGACTACTAAGCTTACACGAAGTCCATCTGCTGCAGCAGCTGCTGCTGAGGCTGCCGCAGCTATTGGGGAAGCTAGTAGGAAGGCAGCCAGTGCTGGACGACACATACACATGCCCTTCAGACTCAGGTAACAACAGGATACAGGGCTTGAGGCTAACAAGCCACAGGCTAGTAGAAATGCAGTTTGGGCTAGTAGGTTCTGGGCAGCTTTCACTATCCAAAATGGTGAGTTAAAAATTCAGGAATTTGATTGGAAGAAAACCATACATCGAAATCGACTCCAAGTGAACAGAACTTGTAGTACACTGTCGTCACGTATAAAATTATCAAAGACTGTGGACAAGCTGAAATAATTTACCAAAAAGTAACCTAAAATTAACCCTTAGATAATCATGATAACTGAGCCAGTGAAGATGGCAAAGTGCCTCTAAGCTTGAGCATTCTGGCTACATGTAGTAGAAAATGGGTTTGGCTAGTGAAATCAAAGTTGTCATTAGCCAATAGGCTAGTTAGCAAAAAAGTTTATCTTGAGCCCTGGGATGTAAGACAGCGAAACATGGTCATCAGTGTTCTAAGGCTCAAGATCTGTGGGGAGGAGAAGGAAGGGGTTCCCGAAAAAAAAAAATGGTTGAGAAGCTCTTTGTCTTGCTTGGGGGTGTAAGTTTAGGATTTTGGTCTCACGTTGGGTATTCAGGACAGAATGGCAATATTTTTAGCTGCCAAGGTTTCGTTTAAGGTTGCGCATGAGGATTTAAATAACACTGTCAAACTCTGTTGGTTATCTGGACCAATCAGGCATGGAAAGTGGTATCTTTTAGGGGTCAAAAAAACCTTGAGGGAAGCGTCGAGCCAAGTGGCCCATACTGCCAGAGATTATCCCGGTTTTGATTGCATTAAGTGGCTAGGAATATTTTTACTCCCCCTGGATGGGATGCTAGTCCATCGCAGGGTATTCCCCCCCCCCCCCGCGCCCGGCATTATTTCACCAGTTCCCATTTATTCTCCTGAGTGGAAAGGGGCACTGTCTATGAGAGTACAGGGTCTTGTCCAAGAACACAACACAGTGACCCCAGCCAGGACTCGAACCTGGACGGTTTGATCCAGAATCTGGCACACTAACCATTAGGCCACCGCACCTCCTATCAAAAATGCTTGAACTACACTGAAATTGATCTCCCTTAAACTGGCGTTTAAGTCAACTCATTTCCGAGATCCATAATGACGCAAAAAAGAATGATGCCAATATATAAGGGGAGCTTCAAGCCAAGCAGCCCTTACTGCAGAAGCTTATCCCAGTAGTATTGAGCAACTAGGAATATTTCTATTCCCCCCTGAATGGGATGCTTGTCTATTGCAGGGTACCCCCCCCCCAGCATTATGTCACTGGTACCCATTTATACACCTGGGTGTAGAGAGGCACTGTGAGAGTAGTGTCTTGCCCAAGAACACAACACAGTGACCCTGGCCAGGGCTCGAACCTGGACCGCTTGATCCAGAGTCCGACGCACTAACCATTAGGCCACCGCATTGTATTTTTCAGAAGAACATCCAAAAACCCTCCTTCTCCTAGCACCCCAAAGATAGATCGTCTCCCTGTGGATGTTAGTCCTGGAACCAGTCCCCTACTCTCCTCGTCACCACTTAACACACCATTAAATAGAACACCAATAAGAAAGACAAGTCGACCATCCAGTGCTGACTCATCCAGACGCGACAAGGACAATGGATCTGACGGATCTAATGTTAGTAGTGGGCATACTACTCCAAGACTGCCGCACAGAGACTTAGAAACACTCCAGTCTGCATCCGATTCCGAGTCTGCTTCTTCTAAAGATCCCGTAAAAAATAACAACAACACCAGTTCATTTCCAGATTTGGAGTTTCTTCGTGAAGTAACTGAAGGGTATGATAGTATGGAAGAGGATACGAATAATGCAAAGGAAATGCTTCTACATCTACAGAGCTTGGTGAGTTCTTACGGTCTTGAAGACCTAGTTCAGGGCTGCAAATAACAGTCGGACGTAGGACACTGGCCGACCACAATTTGCCAATGTCCGATGAAATGCCAACTGTGGTCAGACAAAATGTGCGGATAACTTTTTTTTGCCTTCTATTGCAAACACCAATGTTCTGCGTTGACAACGTATTAGACTAGCATGTTCACATTATCGAGCAGTACTAAATTATGATGTCTGACCTCACTTTTGTTTTGTCTGATCAAAATGATGACTTAGTCGGACACGTGTCCTTTTTGCAACCCTGTAGTTGATTCGCATCTATTTTCTCCTTACAATATCAATACTCCAGGGGGGGGGTACTCCAGCTTGTTAATGACGGGATGATCGAAGGATTTTTTTGGGTTTAAATTTTCGATTCCGGGATTTTTTTGGGTTGGAAAATTTGATGAGTATTTTTTTTGGGTGACTTGATTTAGATAGGGGATTTTTTTGGGTATTAAAATCGAACTAAAGTGCCTTGGTGCGGCCTTGGCATAGTTTTGGTATGATGAATAAACAAACACGAGCGTTCTTTGTGTTATGTTATTGCCCCTCCTGGCAATTTAGGGGTAATTTGACAAGGGATTTTTTGGGGGGTTATTTTTGGTCCAGGGATTTTTTTGGGTAATGTTGAAAGACTTAGGGATTTTTTTGGGTCCTGAGTTTTGCCTCCATTCAATCATCCCCGTCATTTACAAGCCAGAGTACCCCCCTGGGATCAATACTCATTGTTAAGCTGTCAGGCGATAACAACTTGAAGTTTTTTATCTTGACGTCCACCAAATTCTCAGAACAAACATGACTAAGTCATTAAGGGGGGAGACTCTTAAATACAGATCCAGAGCAGCTGCTTAGGGATTTCTTAAGACTGTATTTTTGTCACCCATTTTGTAGCATTTTTTAATGCTCAATGGTGTCTTTTATTTCGAGGCCACCTGCTTTGAAAATTTATCATTCACTTGCGTAACTACCGTAGTTCCAGTCACAAACCGCAGGTTAAATTCCCTTAAAGGATTTGTCACATTAAGTATGTGGACATTCTTTATCTATTAGGGCTGGTTTTAATTTCCAAATGTTTTATTTTTTATGCTGTTTGAGTTTTAGGGTTTTTCTGTTCTGGTCACGTGAATTGTCAAATAATTTATGGCTCTTGTAGGACTTTTCAGTGCTCCTGAGTTGAACTGTTGCACTCAACATTACTACCTTACATATTTGCTTAAAATAATTATGTTCAGGTTTTGGGTTGATTGCATTTGTTATTTCATGGGTATTTTTGCAGTTACTGAATGGCAGAGTAGAAGAGGATGAAATCCCCGAAGAATACTGTGGACTTGAAGGTTCTACAGTCCAGGAGCAGCTAACCATTGTGAGCAGTCGACTTGGTCAGAGAGAAGCTGATTATGACAGTCTGAAAACGGAACTTAATAAGACCAAAGAGGAGTGCATAAATCTACAAGGTAACTTGTTCAAATACACTCTAATTGGACTTATATATCCAAGAGTGTTCAGAGAAGTAAGTAAGGGGGTGCTCCCATTTCTAAGTTTCACAGGACTGGGACATGGTACATGTATGTGTTTGAAAAAGATTTAGATATAGGGTATGCTTTTAACTGGGAACTTCAAGACAGATTTGGGCTTCAATAGTCTTTCCACAAGTTTACAAATGAAAAAGAAAGAAAAAGCTGCCAAGAAAAATTAAAACCTGTAGATTTTTTTAAGTGTGAAAAATGGTTCAAAAGTTAATTTGACAGGTCCTAAATAAAGAAGACGATAGAGTATGGAAAATTGTAAAATTCATTAAGTAAACTATTCATGAGGGTGCAAACCAATCCCAGCACAGTATTCAGATCACATGTACACAACTGTAAACCCCAAATTATACAAATCAAACAATATAATTAACTTTTGATACAGACTCCTGCTCAGCTAACTAGTATTCATTAACTTTTGATACAGATCTCGACTGATTCGCATAACAAAACTTTCCATTCAATTTATTGTTTTCATTTCACAAGTAGAATAAATATTTGCGTCCGATCTGTATGGCCGTTTACAATGGCTTGCCTATTGGCTCGCCATTGTAAACGCCCATACAAATCTCCCGCTCTTATTTTATCTACTACTTAAAGGTAAAGGTTAAGTCTGCATTTGCGCCTAGAGGCCCATCAGGCCAGAGCTTATTCCGGTTTCAGTAGCATGAAGCATCTAGGAGTATCTCTACTCCCCCCTGGATGGGATGCTAGTCCATCGCATGGTTACCCCCAGCAGTAAATTCACCAGTACCCATTTGAAAGTAAAGTGTGTCACCCAAGGGCACAAAGCAGATCCCCTGGCCAGAGCTCAAGCCAGGACCACTTGATCTGGAGTCCAGCGTACTAACCATTAGGCCACCAGCACATTTTATATGAAGAATTATACATTTTGGTGATAATTAGGAGAAGAGGTTTGGAAAATTGAACTGAACACCTTCACCAAAAATGTCAGGAAGTATCCACCACATAGGAGTGATGAGAATGTAACTTCTCTTTACGTTGTCGATACATTGACAAGCAGACAAGTAATTAGAATAAAGCATCTCATGGCAACTTGTTGTTTTGCTTCCAGGCATCAAGGCTGGACTGTTGTCCAGACTCAATCAACAAGAACAGACAATAATGCAACTGCAGTCAGGCTCATTAAAACACGAATTATCACAACAGCAGCATGAATCAGAAGTCCAACAATTACAGTATCAGCTTACTGAGAGGGACAAAGAGGTGTCTGCTCTCCGCAATGAACTGGTGCGTAGGGAGAAAACAGTGGATAAGCAGAGACTGGAGCTGGAAGATGCTATGAGGCATATCGAGGAACTTCAATTTGCACAGGTTTTTAATTTTTTTTATTTTTTTTTATTAATGCTTACAACAATGCTTACAACAATACAATACACACAAGGAAGAAAAAAAAATTACAATGTAATAAAGTAAGGAAACAAAACGAAACGATGTATTACAAATCTCTACACTAATTAACCATAGGAAAATAATAAGCACAAGAACGATAAAGGGGCAGGAAAAAGAGGACGAAATCAATATGGTGGCAGAAATTAAAAAATGCAGGGCTGTTGGTGGCATTGCCAAGGCAAGTGGGGGTAGAAAGTGGAATGTCACGGGATACAAGGGTTTTCTTTGGATATTTGACCTTTTTAAATGAAATTTTTCAAAAGTTCCCATTTCTTCGGAGTAGTGGTTTTTGTTATCTGTTCTGTTTCATATGCAAGTTTAAGATATCGCCGAAAACCATCTATGTGGGGGGTAGTTTCTTTTGTATGGCAAAGCCAAATAAAGTGTCTGGCAAGCAGGCAACAGAAATTGATTTGATTGTAGTATTGAGATGAATCTGATGTTATTAACCCATAGCAACAGTACACTCCAATGAGTTGTTATTTGGATTAATTTTGCACTGCGTCATCCTTGATGTCACATCGGCCCAGAAGGATTCCATTTTAGGGCATTTCCAGAAAAGATGAATTAATGTTTCTAGAGTGGCACCTCACGGCAGAAAGAGCACTTAGAGTCATCTTTAATTCCTATTTTATACAATTTGCACAGGTTTGTTATAAGTGCATCCTGGTTCTGTATCAGTTTAAGGTGGCTCATAATGGTTTAGATATTCCCATCTTTGGCATTCTATTGTAGCTATACCAATAATGTTGAGGTTTAACTTTTAGTACAACTTTGTAAAGGTTGTACCGTCGAACACATATTTCGCTGTTTACATTCACTAATTTCGCCGCTGCAACAAACTGCCTTGAAAGGTACTTGCAAGTTTAAGTTTCAGTTCTTTGAGATATGTGTAAGAGTTTATTTCCTTGTCTGAGTGGAGGTGTTTGTCACTTAGACATCATTTTTTTCACGATTATAGGCAGGACCTAGCAGACATGTAGAAGATCAAATAATTATTGAATTACAACAGAGAATAAGAGATCTACAGGAGAAGCTTGATTCTGTTGGAACATACGAGGTAAGGGACTCCATCAAAAACATAAAAACTAACATTTCCCTTAACTGTTTTTTTTTTTTTTACATTTTATAGCAAATTAAAAGAGGTAGGCCATTAAAAGTGAGGGACCATCCCAGAAAAAAGCTCTTGACATAGCACTAAATTTCCCACAGAAAATGATAGAAAATGTATGAAGTTGTTAAGGATAATTCAGGTGCTGTACTTGCGACTTGGAGATGAAATAAAGAGTGAAAACTCCTTATTAGATGATTCACACTATAATAATTTAATGTATTTCCTGACTGATTTTAGGCAACCCTGTCAGCTCGAATTTCCACGCAAGATGAGAAAATGGCATCACTAGAGGACAAGATTTTGAATCCACCGAATTTACAGAACTCTGCTGTTGTTTCCCATGGACTAAAGGTAGACTAGACTAGACTAGGCTTGGCTTAACTAGATTAGATAAGAGCAGACTAGGCTTCGCTACACAAGACTAGGATGAACTAATCTAGACTGGGCAGACTAGTTAGGCTAGACTAATCTGGACTAGACTAGACTAGACTGAACTAGATTAGACTAGACTAGGCTTGACTAGGCTTGACTAAACTACACTAGGTTAGTGCAGACTGGGCTGGGCTAGACAAGACTAGGTAGTCTAAACTAGGGTAGACTGGACTAGACTAGACTGCTGGATTAGCCTGGACTGGGCCAGACTAGTTAGGCTAGACTAAACTGGTCTGGGCCAGACTTTATGGATCCAGACTAGACTAATTTAGACTAGAGTGGGCTAGACTAGACTAGACTAGACTGGGCCAGACTAGACTTGACCAGTCAAACAAGACAAGTCTAGTCAGCTAGCCTAGTTTAGACTAGTAAAGACTAGATTTGGCTAGACTAGACTAGATGACTAGACTAGACTGGGCCGGGCCAGATGACTTGACTTGACTAGACTGGACCGGGCGAGATGATACTAGACTAGACAAGACTAAACTAGACCACACTAGACTAAACTAGTCTAGACTAGACTTGGCTAGGCTAGACTAGATGACTAGACTGGGCAGGAATAGACTAGATGACTAGACTTAACTAGACTGGGCAGAACTAGACTGGACAGAATAGTTTATACTGGAACTTTATTTTAATGTCATTTATCATAACAGCAATAAAACCACTAAATGCAGACACTGAATGTTAGCTCATTATTGAACTTCTTGAAATGTCTTATTTTTGGTAGAGATCAGAAGAAATGGAAGTTGTACGCGATGCTATTCAAAGTCTAAGAAGCTGTTTTAAACTACATGACCCACATCATCATACACTGGATACACTGGAACAGGTATTAATGCATGAAATTGAATGTATCAGAGCAGGGGTTTCAATAATAGCCGGGTAGCGGGTAGATCTACCCGCTTGTGATGGGCGGACTACCCGCTTGAAGCGTAATGCGAATATCTTATCAGACCAGATCATTTCACCGCAGCTACGAATTTCTACCAAGAAATTTCATAAAATTCCTGTCAGGTTCTAGGGAAAGAAAAGAAAAGATAAAAAGAAAAGATATTCTCGTGTTTACCCTGTCCTTTGGACCATAAAAGGTGAAGCGAAGTCTTGTAATGACACGTAAAATCATCGTTTCAAAGTGCGAAAAAAATCTACCAGGCACTCTGAAATCGAGGGAGACTGGGACTAAGCGTGAATATTAATATGGCCGCTAAAAATAAAAGACAGACGCTGTTGGCATTTTACGCCCCGGAACCTAAAAAAAAAAAGGTCAAACGAGGTCAATTCTTCGCAGGGTAAGTTGAATACATTAAAAGGTTAGGGTTTTGCCTAGAAACTTGAAAAGTTTGCACTGATTTATTGCGTAACGTTCGCGTATCATTTCGAATACGAAAAATTAAGATCACATGTTTCAGATGTGTTGGCAACTTGGGCATTAAAAGAGTGCTCTTCCTTGATCGATAGACATTATTGTCTGAGTAACATAATTTTCTTCAGATCTGTTTCTGAGTAACACAATTTTCTTCAGATCTGTTTACACTGGTTGACTTCATACATACAACAAAGTAATCTTAAAAGTACCCAAAATGCAGGAAAATGCACCTACGAGAGTATAGAATTTCAAAATTTTCCGGGGGGGCATGCCCCCGCACCCCCCTAGAGGGGGAAGGCCCGTTGGGCCTTCCATTGATACCCGCCTGTTTTTATATTCTACCCACTTGTGCCAAAACTTATTGAAACCCCTGATCAGAGTTAAATTCAAGAGCACCAATTCCCCCTTATTTTGGAAGGATTTGTACATACAAGATTTTTTTTGGAGGGGGGGGGGGGTGGGGAGGGCTTATTTTAAGAATTTTAGACTAAGTCCAATAAGATTTTTTTATCCAATACTTATAGATATCATTAATTTTGTGCAGCTTTATTTATTAATTAATTAAATTATTTATTTATTTTATTTTATATTTTGTGACGTTTACCTGCAGAGTATTATAGCAGTCCATTCTCCGTCAGACCAACATTCGCACTCCTTAGATTCTGATACTGAGAGCATAAATATAAAGGCAAGTATAGTTAAAAGACAAACTAAAATAAGTCATATTGATTAGTTTAGCTCAGTGGTATATCTAGAGTGTATGGAAGATCTAAGGTTTGCCACTCATGTTGGGAGAACACAGAAACTCTACTGTAGAGATAACTTTGAAGCAATTAAGCTGTTGTATTTTATGGTTTTCTCAGTTTAAGCGTGCAGTTTTTTTCCCTTATTTAACAGGGAGTGAATGGATTTGAACATAGCAATGGATACAATGGTAAATCACTCCCACATCAAAGACATTTAGGTATATATTAATACGTTTATTTAAGATATTCTTCTCACTTAGAAAATTATTGTCATTATTCAATAGGTTCCACATCATCTTCCCTTGCCTGCATGGTAGCGTATGTCTGCTCTAGTATGGGTGAATTAATGCAAAAACAACAACAAAAAACCCTTAAAATTCTGTGGGCAGTGGGAAACTTATAGAAACCTCAAGCTTTCAGTGTATTTGTAATCAGTTAATAAGTATTAAAGTTTGAAACATCTTTGTCTCACTTGCTGTCACTAAATTTAGAAAGTTATGGCTCAGCCTGTGAATTGTTGATTGTGGTTAAGTTATTGTCTATCCTTAGGTTAATACAAATTGTCCTCACTGTTGATAACATGCAATTCTACTTACACTTACATATATATGTTTATTATTCCAGAGAGTAACGCTAAAGAAACTTCAGGGATCAGAACCAAAGTACTTTATTATACAGACAACACAGTCACACCTTTCCTAACATCGATTCCTAGAAGGTGGGCACAATCTTAACTAATTCCAATACATTAAATTTTTGTTAGGTTTGTCCAATCGAATGTGGGAGTACTGCTGCCAATGGCAGCACAAAACCTGTCAGAACTTGGTTCTCACAAAAATACTATAGGCAACTCTCTCTTAATAGACACCTCTATAAGACAGCTGGAGCCCGTCCTGAAGGTGTCTGTTTTAGAGAGAGTTGACTGTAAACAAATGTGAAAAATAATAATAAACTTTATCAAGTGGCACCAGTACAGCAAGTATCAAATATTATCCTCTGACTTCTTAGGAAAATGTTGAGTGTTGATTATGGCTGTTTGCAGTAATGTTTTTCTAATCAGGTTACCATTTATCATTTGTGGCTTGCAGATTAGGTGAAATAACTTTAGGAGACTTCAAGGAAGCAATTGACAGACCTGGGTTATATCGCTATCACTTCAAAGCACTAGATCCTGAGTTTGGAACAGTTAAAGAAGAGGTTTGTAACTACTTTTTTTTAATTGCAATTTTTTTATTGCAATTGAGTTTTGTAACTAAGACTCAAGTGGAAAGTGCAAGTTTGAGCCAGGCTGGCCGTAGTCTCCTAGGCAACACTTAATTCTCATGGTATCTCTCCCTCCCCAAGAAGTATAAATGGGTACTGGCAAATTCTGGGGTGTAACTTGTTGTGGACTGGCATTAATTCATTCCAGAGGGTGTAGCAATACTCCTAGTCACTTAATTCGTGCTATAGAACATTAAAAGTCATCTGTCTGCCCTGATCCCTTGAATTGGTTTGTCTTTACCCACCCGACCCGACCCTACTCTGCTCTGCCCTACCCCACCCTACCCTACCCTACTCTACTTTACCTTACTTTACCATACCCTACCCTACCCTACTGTACCCTACATACCCTACCCTTCCCTTCCCTTCCCTACCCTACCTACCCTTCCCTTTCATTTTTTACCCTACTCTACCCTTCCCTTCTCTAGATCTCTACCCTAGCCTTCCCTTCTCTACTCTACCTTTCCCTTCCCTTCCTTTCCCTCCCCTCCCCTCCCCTCCTCTTCCCTTCTCTACCCTACCCTACCTACTCTCCCCTATCCTACCCGCCCTACTTTACCTCACCTCACCTACCCTACCCCACCTTACCAAGGTTGTTATTTCCTTTGACAGGTAATTGATGACGGTGACGTAGTACCAGGATGGGAAGGAAAGATTGTAGCTTGGGTGGAAGATGATTCAGGACAAAAAGTTCTCTCATATCAAGAACAAACGGCGTGACATAATGAGTACTATAGAGAAAACTAGAATAAATTATTAATGAATTGCAATTCTAAACACTTTAGAATTAGGCCCACTATGGGTAGTCCCTGAAAAGTGAGTTCATAATAGGCCCCTAACAATTGGGCCAATTTCTGCCTGAGTCCTCCTACATGTACCATTATGGGTCTCTGAAGGGAAGTTCATTTTGTGAGCTCCACAGTATTGGATCTCTAAAAATAGGTTGTATTCTCCATGAGACCCGTAAAGGATCTTTTCTGCCTGAGACCCACCATATTAGGCTCCTAAAAGGGGCCTGTTCTGCATGAGGGTCCTGAACAAAGAAAAAATAACTGGTATGGAAAATATTGCTGCTTGCAATTATATTAAATATGTATCTTATATTTGAGCCCATGAAGTGAGTCCAAATACAAACAAGGAGAAATTACAAAACGATACTATACAGTATGGGGCCCAGTTCTCGGCCACTTTTGGCGTTAACTTGTATTTCTTACCTCAGAAGAACTGCAGGAACTTGAAATTTCGCCCAGAGCTAACTACATTATTCAGCTTTTTGTTGTAAAGCTATCGACCGGTCAATAATTAATTTGCCCGTGCAATAATAAAAATAAAAGCTCCGTTTGTGGGCCCAGTTCTCGGCCACCCGGACCCAGTTTTCGGCCACCAAAAAGCTTGTGCGTAATTTTCTGTATAAAAAGGCTCAATTAATTTCCACAGTCATAAAATCACTCTGTAAACTTATTTATGTTATGTCGATCTTAAATCATTTTATGAGACTTTGTTTTACTTTGGAAAAGAAGGTTTTTAAAGCGCCTAGTTGCTTGCCTATGTGCAGGGTCTGGCAAACCCGCAAAACTACGTTGTGTGACCAATGCATTTAGATGGTTTACTTTGCAGTGAAAAGGTCTTGAAAGAGTTAGTTGTTGTAGAAATAATAGAAAAGACAAAAGTCAGCTCAAAACTTGGATATTTAATTGAACTTTATTTTTAAAACATTTCTTTCTTTCATTATTGCTGCAGCAGATGAAATTATATTAAAAACAAAAGCACTAAACTGTGATAGCGAGCAGGGTGGCCAAGAACTGGCAAATACGCTAAAGTCGCACGAAAACATTTCGAAATAAATTAAGACCAAAATATACAACGGTTCAACAAAAAGTTAACTTAAGCAGAAAGCTGAATTATTCTAAGTTTTACATGCCAAAAATTAGCTCGTTTGGTAGGGGCTCACGGACAAAATACGAATTTAACTACATCCATGAATTTTAAGGAGCTGTAAACAAACAAGTTTTTGAAAAAACAAATTCACCTACCTTCGCATAAACTCGACCGTGTGAGCTTTCTATAGCGAGTTGAAAGATCAAACTCAAGATACTAAGAGCACAAGAATCAGTCTATCGTTTGAAGGAAATAACTGTTTCTTTTAATTCAACTGTGGCGTGAAAAAACGCGTTGAACACAAAGTGGCCGAGAACTGGACCCGGCCGAGAACTGGGCCCCATACTGTACACTTTATACTTATCATTGAAATTTAAGGGATTATGACTGAACGTTTTTTTTGGTCTCCCAAAACCATGAAGAATGAGAGACCCACCCACATTTGGTTGTCATGGAAACTAAACAGGGCTGTAGGCAGGGGGTGCAATGGGTGCATGTGCACCCACCCACAGGCCACAATGGTCCGCCTAATCGGGGAGCGATGGTTAAAATACCCCCCTGACCCCTGAGATGCTCAGGCCTCTGGTGCTTGCACCCACCCATACAGGAGGATCCTGCTTACAGCCCTGCTAAA
The DNA here is from genome assembly GCF_052425735.1 of Oculina patagonica. Taxonomy (NCBI): domain Eukaryota; kingdom Metazoa; phylum Cnidaria; class Anthozoa; order Scleractinia; family Oculinidae; genus Oculina; species Oculina patagonica. The sequence continues at coordinate 28,304,316 of NC_135765.1, forward strand.
TAACTAACTCAACAAATTAACTTACTATAAATACCAGGTGATATTTGCACTAAACTTAGTGAAGTTGGATAAGAACAAGGGCTTTTATTGGTGTGAAATGGCAAAGACGATTCTAAACAAATATTATTAATATTGTGTGGTGACTCAAGAATACAAAATTTTACATTTATTACGGTGAGCAGCTTGTCCCAAGACAAGGAATGCATGTATTATAACTACAGTTGACAAAATAGGAGATATTATTATTATTATTTACGTAATAGATATAGCACTATACATACATGTCGAGAGGGTGCAAAATGTTATATTTTTTAAATTTTGTTCAAAAGTTGTATCATTATTGTACAGGTATTGTACTACTGACATGGGATCCTTGTCTGAAAAAACAAACAAAGAAAAAGTACACTATAAATTTAATTTTCTTGCATCAAGTCTTCATTGTAGCTAAAATTGATTTTCAAATTAAACTTTTTTTTGTCCTATCCCAAGATTATTGGAATGCGGTAAAACCCAGAATGCTGGAATGCCGTAAGATACTGGAACACCCCAAACCAAGGCTAGTTTAGGTCATTGACTGTCATCATAATAGTAATTTAAATAGTTAGGTTTTGAACTAGAGTTTTTATTGGGTATTAGGAACACATCTATGGTCAGCTTTTCCAAGGTTGTTCCAATCTCTTCTGGCACTCCATGTTTAGTACCGTTGCTTGCATCTAAGCGTGAACACTCGCTGCCAAAACATGATCTAATTGGGTATCAAACGTGGCATGATTCGTCATCAAACATTGAAGTTTGGCAGACCGTAACGGCAACTTTCACGCTGAGAGTTCAACACATTCCTGTTTCCAAATGGCGGAAAGATTGGATATAAAGACTTTTTCAGACAAATTGATTCTGATCTGTGTCGATATGCATTTGCAGGTGCACTTGAATCACCTCTGGTGTAAAGTTTCGCCTGTAATCAGTGTTTGTGGTGAGCATTTTTAACGCGAAAGTTGCTGTTACGGTCTGCTAAACTTCAATGTTTGATGACGAATCATGCCACGTTTGATACCCACTTAGATCATGTTTTGGCGGCGAGTGTTTGTGCTTAGATGCAAGTGACGGTAGTAACTAGCCAAGATTATTCAAGATGGAATCTTGATTGCAAGGAAGTTAAAAAACAATCTAGTCAAGGTGAAATAATAAGGATTGCATCATTCACATGTTTAAAATTCACCATAAATGCCACTTTAGTATCTTGTCATATTTAATATTTATAGTAACATAATAGAGCATAATAATATAACAGAAGGGGTGTGAGGTGAATACTCTAACAAGTGCTATTTTGGAGTAATGCAGATGTTTGTGAGAAATTTTCCTTATTGAAAGGCTGGGACCATGACCACTTTATGTTGTAAGACTGGCCATTTGTTTTCTTAAAAATGACAGCCAAACTAAAAAAAAGTATAGGCAAAAAAAAAAATTATGGGCAAATTGAAAGCCGGGCAAATCTTTGAAAACGGGAGAAACCTTGTCTCCGTTATTAAGGATGTCCAAACATGATATCCCAAATAACGGCTGTGAAGGAAACTAGGAGAACCCTAAAGTCAACATCAGGTGGATATGCTCCATCTTTTTCAATTGTTTGGGATTTGTAAAAAGTAAATAAAATTTAATGTTGTGTGTGGATTTTTTAAAGGATCTAGAAGAAAAGGTTTTGTGGGGAGGGCTTGGGTGGGGTATTGGAGATATACCAGTATGGTTATGCCCCAGGGGGGTACTCCGGGGTCCAAGTGACGGGGATGTGCGAAGGATTTTTTTGGGGTGAAATTTTCGATTACAGGGTTTTTTTTGGTATGAGAATTTGGCAGGTATTTTTTTGGGTGACTTGATTTATATAGGGGATTTTTTTGGGTATTAAAATCAAACTAAAGTGCCTTAGCGTGGCCTTGGTAATTTAGGGGTAATTTGACTAGGGATTTTTTGGGGTGTTTTTTTTTTTAGTCCAGGGATTTTTTGGGGTAATGTCGGAAGACTTAGGGATTTTTTTGGTTCCCGAGTTTTGCCTCCATTCGATCATCCCCGTCACTTTGATCCCGGAGTACCCCCCTGGGGGTTATGCACAAGTTTCGTTGACAGAAATTATGACACTATCAGCTTTTGTTAGAATTGTCACACCAGTTGAGCTTGTATAGTGCTTGTATAGGATACATTTGTGTAGTTCTATGGCTATTCATTTGCAACATTGTAAGATTTGTAAACAATATCATTATTTTGAAAATTAGAATACACACTTTACAAAGATGTTGGTGTCAAAAGCTGTAAATATTTATTGTGTAAAGAAAAATAGCAGTGGATATTATTAAAATAGTTTTTTGCAAAAAAAGGTTTTGTGCCTGCATAAATTTTAAAATGATTAAACAGAATTATGAAAGTAAAAAGAAAAAATAATGTATAAAAGTGGGTAAAGCCTTGAGCCAATTCATGTGAACCAAACTTGCCGGAGCTTATCCTAGTTTTTGTAGCACTAAGTGGCTAAGTCCATTGCAGGGTTACCACCAGCAGTAAATTTGCCGTTACCTATTTATACACCTGGGTGAAGAGAGCAGGGGCGGATACAGGGGGGGGGGGGGGTGGATATCCACCCCCCATTTTTCAGTAAAAAAAAATTCGAAATGTCACTTTATTTGAAATAGAAAATAAAGAAAGAAAGAAAAATTAGCTCTCGCTCATGTCTGGTTGTTGTTACGCCACGTTTCGCCGTCTGCCGCCACTTAGGGTAAGGGTTAGGGTTAGGCCCTAATGGTCTGCCATCCAGCCCCCCCTTTTGAAATCCTGGATCCGCCCCTGGAGAGGCACTATGAAAGTGAAGTGTCTTGCACCCCAGTCAGGGCTCAAACCCAGACCGTTCAAACATGGACCTTGTGAGTAAGAATGGTAGTTTATGTAATACGCATTTGATCATATTAACATGTTTTATTTTTTTCACACTATAAGTATTAACTATTATTATTATTATTATTATTATTATTCTCTGTCTCCAGAGCCACCTGTTCTTATTAGCTAGCAGGGCCTCAGTTAAGAAGGGTCTGGGGACACATGATTTGTTTGGCTGGATTCATTATCGTCCCCATAGCCCTTTCGTTTCTCTTAGCCGGCTTGGCACAAGAATTTTTGAATTCGAATTTTTTTGATTGGCTGTTTGGAACAAAGAATTCCTAAACAGAAGTCAAAAACATAACGACTCTCTCATACATTCTTTTGAAACGTCATGACTGCATACATGAAGACCGGAAGTCCTAGAATCTAGGACTGGAAATTCTCTGTCCCCAGAGCCCTTCGTTTTCTCTCTCGTGCCAAGGCTCAGCCGCCTAAGAGACACGAAAGGGCTATGGGGAAGAGAATGGGCTAGATTTTATGGGAAATTTAAATCTAGCGAATCAATTCAACTGTTTTAGACAATCTCATAACAATGGGGTTTTAAAATGGTTGATTTGATTGACTAGATTTCAAACTTTCTTTGTTAAAATCATGTGTCCCCAGAGCCACCTGTTTTCCTTGTACACCAGGCCCCACCGGTTAAGAGGGGCAGGGGGCACTGGGGACAAAGCAAGTTCATTGGGTTAGACATTCACAGACCAAAGGTAAAAGACAACTTTATTTTTTTTTACTTTAAACAAATATATACTATACATGTTTGTGTATCTTTTTACATTAATATTAATTTTATATTGCAGTATAAAATCTTTATAAAACTTAAGATGAATAAATATTACAAAGTGATGCTTTCAACAAAATTCCCCATAACCTAACTAGCAGCCATACTTAATTTGTTTAGTGCTAGTGGCCTACTTAGTCTATGAAGTCCAAATGGAGGCACCATTTTCTTCTCAGATGAAACATAACTTGGTTCAAAACTTGTTTATGAAACATAACATTAAACATGGTTTGGTTACTATAATTATTAAAATATTTTCTTACATTCTCAAGGTCGGCCTTTGTGTAGGACAAGTACAAGTGTACAATAAAACTGAGGCCAGTGTACAGGGAAAAGTTTAATACCTTAGACGCCTTGTTACTGATGGTGTTTTTGGTTCCTATAGGCTGAAAGCCCCTACATTAATGAGTCACAATTATTTTTTCCAGGGTCTTGTAATGGCATAAGTCATGCCAAAATTTAGCCTAGGCGTGATTTTTTGGTTGCAATTTACATATTAAGCAGTAAACAAAAGTATAGAGACACTATGTTAGGTTCCTGTTGTGCCTAGGGGGTAGGGGGGGGGGAGGCTCTCATATGAAAGTGACAGGGATGCTTAGAGGTGTAAAATACGACTCAAGGTGTACAGGACAAAGCACCAACATTTAAGACATCAAGGTCTCATTAAGAAGAGCAAGAAAATGCCAGCATACTGTGCAGTTTAATTCAAATTTTCTGACGGGCATCTCTTGTCCCTTTAATGTGGAAGGCACCCCCTCCCCCACTCAACTGGGGCTGTTGTCGATATAAACATAGTTAACTGTATAATTTACACATCATGTTGATTTTAAAGAATCAGGCTACGAATTTGTATCCCAAAAGCAATGCCTCCTCTCCACAACATAAAAATCAAAGTTGTGACATTTTCCACAAGTTTTTATTCCACAGCGATACTCTGTAGGTTGTCCATTGTCGTCTTGTCCTTGACAAAACTTCAAGTTGCAGGGATACCAGCTTATACAGACTTCAACTCTACACATGCACTCTGCACTGAGTTCTGACGTATCCTTGCAACGTTTTAGTAACTTTGTAAAGCTCGACTGATCCTGTGATGCCAGCTCAAGCTTGTCAGGGTCTTCACGTGTTGAATTTTCTGTGAAAAAAGAAATGATTGCAATATTAATAAGTTTTAATATCAACATTAATTTCAAGATTCCTTTCCTATGACAAGAGTCATTATGTTATGTTCTCCCACAGTACAGTTGTACTTCTCTACTCTTTGGAGTACATTTAATTTTAATTTTATATCAGTGGATACTGGTGAAGTGTTAGGGCAACCTAACCCTGGCTGGGGTCACTATGTTGTGTTCTTGGACAAGACACATTTTCACAGTGCAACACAATATTCACAGTACAATATAGACTACTACTGACTAAATAGCACTGCGGTTAGCCTAACTAGCACTCGGGTTATCCCAAATAGCACTCTGATTAGCACTCCGGTTAGCCTAAATAGCAGTTCCGGTTAGCCTACTTTAGCTTGGGTTGCTTGTAGTTAGCTTTTATAATAGGGTTAGGATTTCCATCTAAAAAAATCAGGATTCTGGCCCATGTGCCCACTTTTGCTGTGATTAGCCTGGGGCCCCATTATATTGCTACTTAGAGCCCTTTGCCATAGAATGTGGAGCCCTGAGAATGCTTTGCACAGAGCTTAGAGTCCTAACTTTTAGGGGGCCCAGAGCCCTTGAGCCCTAGTCCCCTGTCAATAGCTCCTATGCATGTTTACGTCAGAATGGCAAGTCTCACCACCAAGCCTCGCTTTCAAAGCGCAAACTTGTAAATTTTATCATGAAAGAATTCCCAAGGCAGAAAAGATGAAAAGAATACCCACGTGAAAAAAGCATGCAGGTGGGAAAGGGTTGAGAATAATTCGCGTAAATGAGGCTTGGTGGTGAATTTTGGGGTTATGACGTTTTCACGCATAAGGCCTATTGGGACCCTGACTTTACCTAGTTAACATTAACACCTACCTGACAACAACAGTTTAGGATTGTCTCCTTTAAACAACACCCTGCCAGCATCTTTACACAAATGAGTTATACTTTCATCTGTCGCATTTGTTGCCTCCAAACTAACTGCATGATCCATGTTGTGAGATTCGCTTCCAATGTCTTCTTCAGGAACTCGGATTGTGCTGGGGTTTTTCTGTAAAAAAATGTAAAACTAGTAAGTTATTATCCAGTACCTGAACTGTTTAGTCAAGTTTAATTACAAAATATAGTTATGGCTTGATACTTTATCTAGTTGTGGGCAGTGGCAACAAGGTACAAAGGATTTTTTGGAGGGGGGGGGGGTGCGGGTCTCCACGAATTACTGCATAAAAGCAGGGGTGACCTCCCAATAAAAATGATGGGGTGCTCATTGTACCTTATAGGAAATAAAATTTGTCAATTGCTACCACTAAGGATGCTAAAATATTAAGCATACATATAAAGTATACTAATAGCCTGGGCTGATAGTTTTGTTTTAGAAATTGTTTCTTCAGAAGAACTCCTGGTACCTTTTAGGGGTGAAAATAAATTTGGGCCATGCCCACTAATCGAGATTCTGGTACCTTTTAGGGCTTCTTTTCAAAATTTTCGATGAGCACCCCCATCATTTTCATAGAGGAGTTCCCCCTGCCTGTATACTACCCCCCCCCCCCCCACCAAGCCCTTACTGGCTGAGCAAAGTGATGTAAAGCCCAGACCAAACAGGGATGAGAGTTGATGTGAGTTGACTCTCGGGAGAGTTTTCGTCAACTCTCATTGACTGTTATCAACTTGGGCCAAACAAGAACAAGAGTCTGTCAAACTCTCATTCAATCTCGTGAAAAATTTGGGTATGTTCATCGATGAGAGTGCATGAGAGTTCCATGCCAAACGAGAGCAAGAGTTCAAACTCTCATCAACTCTCATCCTCGTTTGGCCCGGGCTCTAGCACAGGTCTTATTTCAGAATTAACGAATGGTAAACGTCACAGCGTGCACTATTGAGTTACAGATGCACGCGGGAGGTTGCTAAGCATGAAAGATGCGTAAGAGTCGCCCGAGGCGATAACCGAGGGCGACTCTAGCTTCTTGAGTGCTTAGCAAACCTCCCAAGTGCATCTGTAACTCAATAGTGCATGCTGTGACGTTTACCATTTGTTTTATAGCACAACTTTTAGGAGATCTATTAAAGTTTCTTTGAGGTAAAAGTGCACGTGCTTATTTGAACAATTGCGTGAAGTGCTCGCGTAAGCGCTGACGAAAACCTAAAAGAAAAAAAAAAACAACAAAGTTTTGAATTATTTCAAAGTTACATTATACCACAAAGTCTTTCAGCATTATGGAGAAATGGTTTTTCTTATGTTTAGCTTTTCAAATTCACAGGAAAATCGAGAAAACAAGTAAAAACTCGTGAAGTAGTGGCTTTTTCTTGTGCCATGTCACAACAGATCAGCACGCGCGCTCAGGTTGAAGCATACGTCAGCGTGCACCCATGGGCAAATAGTAGACGCTAAATTAACCAATCAGAACGCGTGCTTTACTTTAGTTGTGCTATAATATGTTTTGTGATGATATTTAAGAAACTGACCTGTCTAAGTTTTGACATGGCGTCTGATGATATGAACTCCTCTTCGCCAAGGTCTGTTACAAAACACATGGCTTCATATGAACTCTCTGCTCTGTCCATTTCTCCAAGGACAATAACCTGGAATATCTTTCGTTTCTGAGAGAAAAAATAAAAGCTTTAAAAAATTTTTAAGAGCCATTACCTACTTAAAATCAACTGGCAACCATGTTACCAGTACTAAAATATATGCACAGCAAGCAGTATCTCTTCCTGCAAATTTTTGAAAGGGGCTGAAAAGCAGCAACTAAACAGGAGAAAAGGTGGACCATTTTACGAAAAATGCTTTATTGGTAAAGTATAGCATTTGTTAAGCTTGGACTGCAGAAACTGTTGTTTTAGAGAGCTAAGTTTTAAAACATTTGTGGAGGAGCATGTCCCCAAGAGTCTTCATAATTTATTAATTAGTAATAATAAACATGTACAAGACTTTTCAATTTGTATCCCAGTGAAAATACAAGCATCAAGACAGGAATTAAAAGAAGTTTTAAAAGAACAATTAGATCAATTTGCTCATTACTGTAATGCTTGCTGCTACTTGTCATTAACGAAGTTTTTTATATCTCTATGGGAATCTCTAAGGTTTGCAAAGTATCCAATGTCACTGAGATGCAGCAATAAATTAACTACCAAAAACTGTTTAAAGAGTTAATTTTCAATCATTTATTCATTATGCTACGAAAAACAACTTGTATGAAAAAAAAAACAGCAGACTGAAGGATAATCTGAAAATTCTTATAGGAAAGATAAAGCTTAGCTTTATAAGCTTCATGCTGAAGGAAATGTAATTCCTACGATCCCCAAGGCTGGCAAGTGGCTTGCAAACGTAATTTGCAAAACTTTTTATGTAATAAGAGTAAGGCAGCTCTGAAAATGATACTTTTCTTCAACTTCACCATTACGAATTCAACATCGATCGTTACGAATAGTCAATGGCGTTGAAACAGCCCTCGCAAAAAGGAAATCTTACCAAACGGAAGTCGATGAAAACTGAAACGAAGCGGCCTTCATTGTTCTTGAAATCGATGGTAACGTAGTCTTTTTCGGGATCAGCGAAAAAATTCTGCTGCACTATCTCACCATCCTTTGCTTTGATGTTGACAATTAGATTTAAACTGCAGTTTCTGATCAAAAACACAAACAAAACGAGTGACTGAAGCCAAAACACCGTCTCCCCAATCGCCATATTTGCAGAGCGCAAGGAATGACGGGGTGGAGTGGGGAGAGTCTCACCATCCTTTCGTCTGTTTTAGACCCGCGATGTAGGGGGGTGGGGGGGTTTTGGGGGGGGAATATAAATCCCATTTCCCATCCTATCGTTTTCCCGAAGTTTTCCAGTTCTATTATTTTTATTATGCTTGTAATTCCCAGTCCCAGCGACCCAAATCCCATTTTCCCAGTGAAAATTTGCCCAAATCCCAGTTCCTATTTTATCTTAAATTTTATCTTATTTTATCTTAAAATTAAATTATTATTATTATTATTATTATTATTATTATTATTATCTTTTCAGGCCCCTATTCTAAAATTAAACGAAACAAAAATGATTTCAAAGCTCAAAAACCAAACAACAAGGGGATGCTTAGCCAATTTCTTGCGCAGCTTAAAAATACAATACAGTAAAAACCCGCGTATAAGAACCTAGAAATTAAGAACCTCCTGGCAGAAATTTGCTTCCTCAATACCCCAAAAGGTTCTTATATGTGGGGTTAAACTATTTTATTTATAATACAATAACTGTATTTTATCAAAAAGGATGTCTTTAGAGATCAAGAATTGCACAGGGAAGCTAAAAAATGCCAGTAAGTACCCCAAAATATAAGAACCTGTTTTGCCAAACTCTAAAAAAGCAGGTTCTTATACGCGGGTTTTTACTGTATCACAAGGCTTTCCAAATAGTATATTAAGGCGGGATTTAACATAAAGGTTCTTTTTCTGCCGCATTTCATGAGTTTTTGGGAAATATCTCGTTCGCATTTTTAAGCAATGCAAAAACCCTATGCTCGTCCCATAAATCTATGTTTAGAGGGGTTGTTTAAATATTTGGGTGATTTTTGGAGATTTTTGGGAGGAGATAGTTTTTCTTAAAAGAGTTGTAAAATTAAGAGAAACAAGAAAAATTGGAGATTTAATGTAGTCAGTTAAAATCAGAATTTGAAGTTTAAAATTAGTAGACGGACGCTAGACGATCCCCTGACAACCTGGAGTGCTCTTGCGTGGGGGTCAACTGTCTGTTGGTGTTCCAAAAATAATTTTCTTCCTTTTATAAATTACTGTAAATTTCACTCAAATTTACGTTAAGTTCCCCCTTAAATAAAAATAAGGAAAATTCCAATTAACGCCTGACATTTTATTTCCCAACCTTGGCAGTGTATCTTGTACGTAGTTCAATAGGCTGTGATAATTAATATTCCTACTTCTTACGAGTCGAGATAGTATTCTCCCACAAGAGATAAGTAACTGGGGCATTGTAAACATTTTCAACATTCCTTGAAGTAATCCTAAATAATTCTTGTATATATGATGAAGAAGGGCTTGGATGTCTCAGTTCAAGTTGCCTGCAATCAGGTGCCCCTTTTGTGGTCGATTTCCGCGCTGGGAAAAAAAGAACGCGTGATCATTAAGTTTGTTTACATTCAGTTGGACCGAACCCAAGATTAAAATATTCTTTTTGTTTTCCTGCTATTTTTAGCAACATAATGACCCAGCGACGCCCAATTGGATCGATAAGCATTCTCGTAAGGCAAAGTTTTAGTTGTTAAAAATATCTATATATAACATTTAGCAGCTCATTTTGTTTTGTTCTCAAACTAGTCCTTTTATATACAATTTTTACGAAGCAAAACTTTCCGATATACCTGTAAATGTCCCGGGGCGTATCGTAGCGTATAGCGTGACTTCCGGCGATTGTAAATTTCAAGCATGCAGTCGAGGGCGATCGGAGAATATGATATTTTAGAAGGCGATCGACACAGCTGAAATTTTGAGACTGCCTCGCGGATTGACTGAGGAAATATTGCAGTTGCTCGATGCTTGAAAAAATGGAAAATCATGAGGCTGTATTTGAAGACGAAAACGGAGAGCACGGCAAGGATATTGAAGGTAAATAATCAATAGATCGCGATCCAGTGATTTTTGAAGCGAAACGCTGCGGCACTCTCGGAAGGTCGCCGTAGCCGCGATGAAGAAAATTATTCCGGAAAATTGTTAAAAAATCTTAAGGGTCACTTAACTAGGTTATTTCGCTTTTTCGTAGCCAGTAAGAATTACGAAATGCAAAGAGAAGGTTTTATTTATATTTGCTGACCCAGTACTTGTAAGTTTACAAAATTATTACGAAATTACTTTATGATCAGGGTTTAATACATGTAGAACGTTTGCGGTCATAGAGGCATTTCTGATCGCCTTTTACCTTCAAAGCTCAATCATTTACCTCTCTGTTAAAAAAATTTAATCATCTGTTTTTAAATTTGCAAATGAGCTAAAAGTGAGGTAAAAGAAATCTATTGCAACACATCGGTTCTTTCAGTCAATTCAGTCGACGATTTGTTTGATCTTTATAATTTCAACTACGAACTATGGCGTGAAATATCGAGCCTCGTAGAATTTGTCGAATTCTGATATCGTAGACGCTTCGAAAAGGTCACTTTACTTATCATTTCAAATTACCGCGGCATTACTTTTATCGCAAAAATTAATATTTTTCATATGGAAAATTCCCAGGGGAGGTCTATTGAAAAGGAAGATTTGTTGTTTTGTGACGAGCAAGACGTAAACACAAAAGAAACTGGTACAGGCACGAGATATGCCCTGCTCTTTTGCTTTTTATAAAATTCTATTTTATTCAAGTAGTGACTAGGAATTTTTTTTTATAATTTCAAACGATCTGTTTGGTTTTGATATAAGCCTCGGCTAAGCCTCTTTCACCGTGTTTGCCATGTTCTGTTTACCCGCTGTTATTTTTTTTGACTGCTCGCATAATAAGCCAATAAGAACACTCGTAAGAAATTGTTGAGTGTTTGTGACCAATCACAGTCTGCGTTTAATCTTGGCTTACATCATCGCAAAATGGCGGACGGTGGTAGACCGGTCGGAAGCTCTCCAAATCTGTCTTTGGATCTTTCATTTAAATCCAGCGAAACTCCAGAAACATCTCAATCAAACGAGCGCCTTTTCTCACCAGATTCGGCCAGACGGCAGCGATTTTTCTCAGAGCCTTCCAAGTTTGCAGCTGTGGTGGGGCAAGTCATAGCCCACAAGAAACACGATGTTTACCAGACTTTGCAAGAGACATTGGATGTTCTCAACGACGAAGCGGTCGTGTCAAGGGATTCCCACAAGAAAGAAGGCTTGTGGTGTCATCCCTTTGAAATCCCTCGTCATCCAATAGAACAGATTGAGCTGAAGAATGAAGAAATCGATCTACAAAGACAACATTCGAAAATGATAGAAAGCTTGACTCCAGATGATTTCACCGAAATAGAAGAAGTCATGAAAAAAGAAATGGAGGACCCCCTGATACAGGGCGGTGAACGGTTGCCTTTTTATCAAAAACTGTCCATTTCCGGTGGAGATATAAGCGGGGTATGTTTATTTCGTTTCTTTATTTACTGACAAATAAACTTAGTTAACTTGCTAAAATTAACATTAGCTTGTGTTTCTAGGGTTAATATATTATTAATGATATGTGGTAGAAAACCTGACCTATATTCCCTTTGCATAACCTTGCAGGGTCAGAATTCATTAATCAGGTCTGAATACATAGTTTTGATGTCAAATTGCTGGCTTGTATTCACATGACAAAGCGGCCATGTTGGAGGTTAAAACAAAAACATAAATTTTCGCAAAATCTGCATGATAAAAAAGTTAAATTCCCAGTGGAGGGAACACTTTGTTCTTGTCCCCCAGCATGGCGGCTGTGATGTCAGTTGAAAGCCAGCAATAAGGGCTTAGAGAACTGGGTGTCAACCACACCCCATCCCCACTCCCTCTTAACCAACACATTTAGCGCAAAGGTAGCCTGCAGTGCAGACATTTTCATCAGCCCGAGAGTATTAGCTCGTGATTGAGTAGATTCACCGCCATTATCGGATGAGGGCAAAGAGAAGTTTAGAAGCCAGGAAAAGGGCGAGAGGGGAGGGGGTAATGTCCGTTTAGCCTCATGCCTACTTCCTGGGACGGGTTTTCTGCTCTCCCCAATTTTCTCCTGCGTAGGAATCTAGTATGGTGCTTGCCTAATCAAAATGCATTTGCTCGCTTTAATATTAATATGCCTGCATTGCAGCGCAACATACATACATAATCCTCTTCGCGCCTAGGAGGCACATAAGGCTGAGACCAGAGATTTCCATTGCTCCCTTTCCATGGCTGCCTTCTCAAGTTCTTTCCACGTCTTCCCTGCTGTTTTCATTTTTGCCTCGATCGTCCTCCTCTAAGTCTCCCGTGGATGTCCTTTTTTCCTTCTTCCACTATCCAGTGTCCATCTTAATGCAGTTCGTGTTATGCTATCTCGACCTTTCTTTTGCAGCGCAAGGGTAGACCTTAAAGTCACAGTTTGAATTGTAGTAGAGGTGCAGTACGTGGCCAATGCTTTTGCTCTATCATTGACATGTCGGAATTTTTCTTGTGTTTTAGGTGTCTATCGATGAACTGCAACAGGCAGCGAAGCTTATAGTTGAGGCCTTGTTTATCAGATCAAAGTACATGGCACTGAGTATGCAAAGTTTTTGTCCGACAACTGCTCGTAAACTAAAGACTGTTCATACAGATTTTGATGTAGAAAATCATTATTTTCATTTGAAGCACCATTCTAGTGACGAAGATCTAGGTAAGTTTATGGCAGTAAAGTACTTTTTGCTTCTCTGAAAGTCAGTCTTCATTCAAGCCTTGTGGCTCATCAGGCCTGGGCTTATCCTGGTGTCCATCGCAGGGTTACTGCCCAGCATTAAATTTGCCATTACAGTCAACTCTCTCTAAGACGGACACCGTCGGGACCGGCCCGAACTGTCCGTCTTATAGAGGTGTCCGCCTTATAGAGAGTCGAGGTAACCTGACACAAGAAATTTTGAGACGATAAAGCTAAACGGAGTCGAGGTAACCTGGTCTGTTTTAGTCGCTTACGTTAGCAAAACCTATAAAGTGGAACAAAAATAATTTCAGAGATTCGACTTGTTTATTAATAACAAACAGTGATACTGTAAGTAGAAAACTAAATCTACAAGTTTAAGAAGAGAAGAAATGCGTTTTAGCGGATTGTTTTTGGTAAATTAGGTATTCTAAAGGAGCTGACCTGCTATGCTTTATGTCGATAACAAGTTTTGAAGTATTATTCAAGAAAAAATAACTTTTAGTGCCTGTCCATTGCGGTTTCAAAGTGTCCGTTGTCCATCTTAGAGAGGTGTCTGTCTACAGAGAGTTTCTTACAGTAAAATGACTGAAAAACGGCAGGGACCATCACCAGGTGTCCGCATGGAGGTGTCTGTCTATAGAGGTGCCGGAGAGTGACTGACTCATTTATACACCTGGTGGGAGGGTGAGAGTAGTGCACTTGTGTACGCAAACTGTCAGCTATTCAAAATTTGCTACCAACCCTCCAAGTTTAGACCATTTTAGTTGCCATGGGGACTAAAATTTTGGAGCTGACGACTAAATTGGGAAACAAAGTTGCCAGACTGGTGACCAGAATTGAGAAGAAGGATTGAAAGCGTGATCTTAATTTAGCAACTAAGATTTTTCTTTGGTGACCAAACTTGATCAGTCGGTGGCCAAATGGCCACTCAAAAAAAATGAACTTGCAGGGTTAGCTATGGTGATCAAATTACCTTTATCAATTTCTAGTTGACAATCAACTGTTAGTAACTGTTTTGCTTCCCCACTGGCACGACACAACAGTTTCTTTGGAAACTTATAACTTTGTTCATTGACATCATATTTTTCGTTGTTGTTTTACTGCTTGACAAACAGACTGTCTTCTTCTCACTTACTAATGTTACCATCTTCCCATTATTAGATGATACCTGCCTTCAGCCATTCTCAGTCCAGTCACCATATGAGATCGACATCCCTGGCGACTGTGGATACCTGTTTGAAATGATTGATGGCGTCATTCAGATCACAGCTTGCAAACGGAACGTGAGCGCTGACGCTACTGTTAGCGAGAGTGCCAAACCAGTGATACACCCTGTCCCAAATCTGCAGGAATTTTTTGAAGATCAAAATATTCTTCTGGCTCTGTCAACCCATGGACCTATGTGAGTAGTTAGTTCCAGTGGAACTCAGTTAATCTGGCTGCAAACTGTTAACCAGATGTACTAAAAGTGCTTTCCATTTATCAGAACTGGCTGGCTGGGCAGGTAGTTTTGAATGTAAAATGGGCCTCTTTCTCAAGATTTTTCCACAAATCAGCCATAACAATGTATGAATTTATGCATTGACTGATTTGACAGGACAAATCTGACTAACAACAGAATTCTGTTCTTGTATATACCGGCCTGGCTGTCCAGTTCTGACAATGTAAAGAGCGCTAAGTATTTGAACGTACCACAACCCCGTAACAACCTAAAATATAAAGAAACCATACATCTGGGAGTTTTATAATTTATTGAAACTAACAATAGACGGATCGAAACTGACCAATTACTGATGACAAACTTTACACAAGTCTTACAGCCAATAACATCACGGCTAAAATGACCAATCAGCTTCAATGGACCAGACATATAACATCATCAACTGACAACAACTTTTCACTTGACTCTGAAGATGACTTCCGCTCAGGTTGTCGAAACGTCAGTCACCAACAACAGTTCTTCTCAGAACTACTCTCACCCGGACGATCACACTATACAAACTACTGAAACTTTATTATTCTTTAACTAGCACATGGCCATGACTTTACATGTCTGGGTGGAATGTATTTTGGCTACTATGTTATTTTAATTCTATTTAATTTGGCTTCCTAGACTTATTAACTACTTAGTTATTTTTTGTGGTGGCTTATATTATCAGAATTTTTCAGTAACATCTTTATTGATATCTCTTTGCCAAAGTTATCCAGGGATGTTGCTAAGAAAACACTAAGCCGGCTCATCAACAAGCCCAGTTGGCTTTTCTGGTCTTTGTAGCTTTAAACATTTACCCAAGTCTTTGTGTTTGAGTGAAATTTTGCCAGATTTAAGTTCTTTTTCAGCCGGTGAAATTAGCTGGCAGCCGGCACTTAGCAACATCCCTGGTTATCTCCAAGGCACTGATTTGGCTAGCGGTATTGTGTCATATTTTGACTTGATTTTTTGTTTTTATCATGATCTCAGAAAGTCATTTGCCCACCGGCGTCTGAAGTACTTAGATTACCGTTATAGTCTTCATTCCTTGTTAAATGAGAGCAGAGAGCTGGCAGCCATGAAGGATGTTGCCCACAGGGACTTCTACAATGTCAGAAAGGTTTGAGAAAATCTAACATGTTTCAGATATTGTTCCTTTACAAAAAGACATTTTTCTTTGTTGTAATGTTGCAAAAAATGCTCAATTCTTCCCCTTCTCAAGAAACAGCTGAAATTTGTCACAAAAACTCCCATATCGATGACATAGCTCTGCTGAGATCCACGATGTGTGTCTGATTTACACATGCAAGCAACAACCAATGAGATGTCTCTTAGCCTCCTATAGTCTTTGGGCTTGTCACGCAATTTTTTCTCATGTGACAAGCCCAAAGGATGTCTGTGTAAGAAGCTAGATGTCTCTTTAGCAAGGGAAGATAGGAGGGAACCTCAAAATAACAAAAAAACTTAAGAGATAGTAATAAGCCAATAGAGAATAAGGACAGTTATGATTTGGGAAGATTGAGACTGATACTTGATACGTCATCCATGACATACAGTATGTAGCTCCTTTAACTCTTTCGGTGTGGTTGTCGAGAAAACTCGACATCTCATTTCGTGACTCTGAGTGCGGATGTTGAGTTTTCTCGACATAATAAACAATCCCAGATTTCCTTTCGAAACTGCCATCAATAGGGATGCTATGATCAATAACTACTTCAGATACCCTCTAGGAGAACTGGAAAGCGTGACGAGCACAATCTTTG
Organism: Oculina patagonica; assembly: GCF_052425735.1. Classification (NCBI taxonomy): domain Eukaryota; kingdom Metazoa; phylum Cnidaria; class Anthozoa; order Scleractinia; family Oculinidae; genus Oculina; species Oculina patagonica. The sequence goes on from NC_135765.1 coordinate 28,320,730, forward strand.
ATCATTTTTTTTTTTTTTTTTTTTTTTTTTTTATTGAAGAGAATTCAGTAGACTTTACAATATTAATTATTAAAAAAAGAAGACGAAACAAAAAAAAAAAAAAAGGAGTATTATCGACAAATTCCTGTTACAATGTTGCTGTTTACAGCTAAAGGACATTTAAACATGGCGTCGAATGAGAAATTTTTAAACGAGGAGTGCTTCGAAGAAGATTCTAGCCGACTTTCGCCGATAATAATTTTTTTTTTATAACAGTCTGTTGTGGTCTACGAATCAAGCGATTTCAATGAACAGATTGAATATTTGAGATGTGGCTATTGCAAAACAATGATTTCGACATTCACGCTTGGGAAGGAAGCTGTCACATGGTGAATGAAATTGCTGAAAGGACCACGATGCAATGAATTTATGAAAAGGTTACTTTTTACGATGTAGAATTATGTTAGGCACAACTCCTGAAAATCTTAATTAAATTGCTTGAATAGAACGAAAGATATTGTTGAATATGATGCGTGACTGGGTGATTCAACGCACTGTGAAAAAAATGCCGCACTGCGGGGGAGTAAGGTCAAAAGAAAAGTCAGCACCGAAAGAGTTAAAGGCTGGGATATTAATGAGATGCGAGAGGTGCAGTGGCCTAATGGTTAGCGTGCTTGGCTCCAAGTTGTCTGAGTTTGATCCCTGACCAGGGTTATTGTATTGTGTTCTTGAAAACGCACTTTTAATTACTCTCTTAGTACCTCTCTCCACCGAGGTGTATAAATGGGTACTTGCAAAATAATGCTGGGGGGGGGGGGGGGAACCCTGCAATGGACTACAATCTTGGACAAAACTGTTGAAGCACTTAGCAAATTTCCACTTATTTAGCCAACAGAGTTCAGTTTTTCAACTCCCCTCCCCCCCCCCATTTCAATGTTGTTAATGCTTTAGTGTTTTTAAAACAAAGCCTGTCGAGCCGCAATCCTCAAGAAACAACATTGAGTAGGGGGGAAGGGGGATAAGATATTTTAACCCCCTTGCAAGTCGAGTCATTTGTGAAAAATGCGTATGTGTCAAGTAGTTTTGTCCAAGATTGTAGCATCCCATTCAGGAAGGGAAAGGGGCTGTTGGAAATACTTCTTGTTACTTAATTCCTTAGTTTTTAGCAAACTTTTTTATTGTTCTAATGTATGGAGCAACACAACTGAACGTAATCTTGATAAACTCCAAGCGGTTCAGAACTTTGCGTGTCGCATCATTAGGTAAGCGGAGCCAGAAAATTCGATCATATTACACCGATACTGAAGCGTTTACAATGGCTTCCAGTCAGAGACCAACTTTACTATCGTCAAGCAGTCACGTGCTTTAAGTGCATGACAGGGAGTGCTCCAGGTTACTTGACTGAGCAGTTCATTTAACGCTCCGATGTGTCAAAGCGCTCTACTAGAAACGCACAAGCTCTTGATATCCCACTATTCAGATCTGCTAGTGGACAGAAAACCCTTGACTATCAGGTTGTTAGCCTTTGGAACTCTCTGACACCCGAACTTAAACTTTGCCAATCCCAGAGAGAATTTAAACAATGCTTGAAGCGTCTACTTTTAACGGAATTCTTATGTTAATTAGTTTTGATTTTTATTATATTCATAGTATATTTACAATATTAACTCTGAAAAGCCTCATCAGGGATGGGTTAATAAAATTTGTATGTATGTAATGTTATGAAAACTGGGATAAGCTCTGGCTGGGCCTCTTTGGCCCGATGCAGGCTTACCCTTTTGTCCATGAGTTGGTCTAACAAATTGTGTTCTGGGCAACAAAATGATCATAATTAAAATGAACCGTGTACATTAACAAGGTTGCCATAAGGAGGGTAAAAGTATTTCTCAAACTCATTAATAATTCATCTAGTTAAAACAAAGGAAATCAGAACCGTGACGGAGTTTAGAAATCTGATCTTAATTAGCATAGACTTTGACGATTTTATTTTTCTGTTTTCGTTGTAGTTTTAGTTTCGATTGAGAAGATATATCAACCACTCGACAGTGTTTCATCGCATTTCAAAACACCTTGAAGATCGTCAAAAATACTCGGCTGCGCGTCGTATTTTCAACTCTCTTCTCGGTGTTTGGAAATGTGATGAAAAACGCTGTCTCGTGTTTGATATATTACATCAAGAATTATCCCAAACAACATATTAAACCTTTTCTTTAAAATCAATTTGAGTTTAAGAGGTTAGTTAGCAGAGGTTATTATTGAAGTTTGAAGGATGATGTATTTTCTTTAAGGTGGACACTCACATTCACGCAGCTTCTGGCATGAATCAGAAACACTTGTTGCGTTTCATAAAAAGGAAGTTTAAGTATAATGCCGATGATATTGTCATGATCCATGACGGAAAGGAAGTCACTTTACGTGAGGTAAATGCAAATGAAGTATTTATTAGGCAATGATGGCAGTCTATTGCCTTTAGCATGAGGCAGTCAGCAGGATCTGTACCAAATTCTATTGCGATCAATAAACCAATCATTGGAACCAAATGGGACTGGGAACTTGTTACAGGAATAAAATTAATGTTATTAAGTGAACATAAATCAAGGCACAAAAAACATGAAGCAAAATACCTCTAGAAAGTTAGAAAGGACTGATACAAAGTATAAACAAAAAAGACAAATTATGTATTTGATGAGTTCCATTGAATTCACTGGACAGACATGATCACATCTCTAAATTTTCTAATACAATTGATGAGCCTGTATGGTTGGTCTGTTCAAACAAGAATTATTATGAGGCAGTGCTTGACCTTGCATGTCACTTGTGAGAAGTATCATATATCATATATCGCATGTCACGCTACAAGAAAATGCAACTTTTTGTTGAACAATCCTTCAACACAAAAGTTGTCAGCTACTTTTATTTAGTAATCTTTGCTTCTGATGTTGCTATTGTTGTTTTATGACAGTTCATTCAGATTAAACTTTCGCTTGGCTTACAAGATTCTGCAACTCAAATTGCAAAATTCTGTGAGACCAGCTTTACTTTACTTACCAAAAATTCACCCAGACTCATATTTCAAGGACATGATAAGTGAATTACTTAATGAACAAGGTCAAGTGTTAATTCTTTGAGTTCATCTTTCAGGTCTTTGCTATGTTGAATTTGACTCCATATGATCTGAGTGTTGACAGACTTGATGTACATGCTGTAAGTTCTGTTGTTGTTTTGTAGGCTTCCTCATTCCTGTACAGTAAAAATAAAAAAGCAATCCCTATTTCTCTTGGGAGGCGCGGTGGCCTAATGGTTAGCGTGCTCTACTCCGAGTTGAACGGCCCGGGTTCGAGGCCTGGCCGGGGCCCTGCGTTGTGTTCTTGGGCAAGACACTTTACTCTCACAGTGCCTCTCTCCACCCAGGTGTATAAATGGGTACCAACGAATTTACTGCTGGGGGGTAACCCTGCAATGGACTAGCATCCCATCCAGGGGGGAGTAGCAATACTCCTAGTCGCTTAATGCTACGGAAACTCGAATAAGCTCCGGCTGTATGAGCCTCATGGCTCGGACACAGACTTTACCTTAACCATTTCTCTTACCCTTAATTTCTCGTGGGATGCACAGTGGCCTAATGGTTAGCATGCTGGACTCTTGATCGAGTGATCCAGGTTCAAGCCCTGGCTGGGGTTGTTGTATTGTGTTCTCGGGCAAGACACTTTACTCTCACAGTGCCTCTCTCCACCCAGGTGTATAAATGGGTACCGGCAAATTTACTGCTGGGGGGTAACCCTGCGATGGACTAGCATCCCATCCAGGGGGGAGTAGCAATACTCCTAGTCGCTTAATGCTACGGAAACCGGGATAAGCTCCGGCTGTATGAGCCTCATGGCTCGGACACATACTTTACCATTACCATTTCTCTTACCCTTAATTTCTTGTGGGAGGCACAATGGCCTAATGGTTAGCATGCTGGACTCTTGATCGAGTGGTCCGGGTTCAAGCCCTGGCCGGGGCGCTGCGTTGTGTTCTTTGGCAAGACACTTCACTCTCACAGTGCCTCTCTCCACCCAGGTTTATAAATGGGTACCGGCAAAATTATGCTGGGAGGTAACCCTGCAATGGACTAGTTAGCATCCCATCCAGGTGGTGAAGAATATTATTATTCTTAAACGCTTTATGCTACAGAAACTGCAATAAGCTTCGGCAGTATGGGCCACTTGAATTAATGCAGTCTTGATTTCTCAATCCCCCAATAATTTGAACCAAAGCCAGAATGGGCTTATAGCCTCTCAAAACAACTTGGGCTAAAAAACATTCCAGGCTTAATGTAGCCCTGTCTTGAATAGCAATCGAGCTTATCTTGCTAAAGATATGAACTATAAATTAAATAATTTTATTCATTTATAGTTTTTTTTTTATTTTTTTCAGGATAGGAACACTTTTCATCGGTTTGACAAGTTCAACACTAAATACAATCCCATAGGTGAGAGTTCTTTTGATTTACAAAATGTACTGTGACGGTCAGGTGTCGGAAATGTGGTTACGTTTCTGTGGAACTGAACTTTGGGGTTTTTTTGGCCTTTAGGTGACAGCAAGTTGAGGGAAATCTTTCTCAAGACAGACAATCACATCAATGGCCGATACTTTGCAGAGCTAATGAAAGAAGTTATGTCAGACTTGGAAGAAAGCAAGTATCAGAATGCCGAGTACAGATTATCCATATATGGACGATCTAAGAAAGAGTGGGATAAGTTGGCTTCTTGGGCAGTGGAGAATAATATGTACTCTGATAACGTGCGGTGGCTGATTCAGATTCCTCGACTTTAGTAAGTAAACTACTCACACTTACAATGAACAGACTATTTTCATATTCATTTCTAAAAGTATGTCACAAACTGCAAAACTTTCAATCTTCTGCTCAGTGATAGACTTTTAGATAGAAGTATTAACGTTAGGACACAATTTCTATCACCATCTTAATTATGTTGCTCGCAAGTTAGGGTGTTTGGGTGTCTATCTAAAGGTGTTCTAGAGTTAAGCTACAGACTGGGAAGTTTAATAGAATTTTGTATTGCGTAATAAACCGTACCAAATAAAAGTGCTACTGAATAGCTTTCATTTGAATGGTCACACACTAGCGTTTCTTCCACACTCTTAAAAATTGCATCTAACCTCATTGTGAAGCATAATAAACAGTACCACTTGACACAAGAGTGTTTACAATATGTGAGCCAACAAGGCATGCTAAATTAAAATAAAAGGCTTACCCCAAGCTACCATAACTAACTGTAGGCTAACCAGAGTGGTTTTTAGTCTAACTGGCGGGCTATGTAGGTTAACCAATGTGTTATTAAAGGTTAGTTCTGTAATGACTCGCATGACTTGCAAGCCATGCAAGCCAGAAATCCCTAATCCCAATTTAAAGGCTTACTGCAAGCTACCTTAGCTAACTATTAAGACCAACCGAAATGGCTTGCTTGACTCTCTAACTCATACAGTGATGAGTCCCTTGACACTCACTATGAAAGTATTGCTCATCAGTTTAGTTAGGACTGCAAATTAACCAATAGTGAGGTATTGCTTGAACTAATGTACGTTATGTGTGTTCAACTTGCTAGTGATGTCTATCGAACAAAGAACCTTGTAAAGAATTTCCAAGAGATGCTGGAGAACATTTTTGTTCCGTTATTTGAAGCAACAGTCAACCCTCAGTCTCACCCTGATCTTCACAAGTTTCTTACACAGGTGAGATACAACATATATGCCTCTTATTCTTTGTGGTTGTCATGCAATCTTTCTGGGAGGAGTGACAAGCTAAAAGAATATTTGTAGGAGGCTAGATACATGTACATTCAAGGCATAGTGATAACCAGTAAATGTTACAGTTAATTCCTGATTTACTTGTCTTCTGCCTCCGTAATAAGGAGGCTACACCGCTGAATGGTTTAGGGCACTGGTATTGTAAACCAGAGAGATTAGAGGTTCAAGCCCTCTTCCTTGCCACTAGCTTGAATTTGTTAGTGAACATCCCAAGTTTAACTTCTCGGTCATGCTTTGTAAATAGCCAAGCGGTCTGTCACCTGCTAGTTGGGGTTTTTTGCCTTGTTATGTTGATTTAAAATATTTGTTTCCTTCTGTTTGAATAGCATGCCTGGAAAGACACATTTAACTGGCAGTAATCTGTTTATTGTACAGTACATAGATAAGGGAGGGAGGCATGGTGGTCTAATAGTTAGTGCAGTCCAGACTCGAGCCCTGGCTTTGGTAGCCTCATTTCTAAAGGCGATTGTGTTTCACTCCTCCCCACAACCGGGGTCACTGCATTCTGTGTCCTTAGGCTAGACACTTTACTCTCATAGTGCCTCTGATTAAAATTAAAATGAAATTAAAATGAGTATCGGCAATTTAATGCTGGGGTAATCCTGGGACGGACTAGCATCCTATCCATAAGGAGTAGAAACACTCTTTGACACTTAATCCTACAGAAACTGGGAGAAGCCTGATGAGCTACTTGGCTCAACCCAGACTTCACCTAACTTGTTAGGGGGATTTTAACCTGTTTATGTTACCATGTCAACAGGTTGCAGGCCTTGACAGTGTGGATGATGAGAGTAAAGCTGAGAACCACTTGTTTACAACCAAGAGTCCCTTGCCTGTGGACTGGAACACTGAGGACAATCCACCTTACTCCTATTACCTCTATTACATGTACTCCAACATGGTGGTCCTTAACCACTTAAGAAAGTATGTCATCTTACGCTAGTTAACATAATGTTTGTTAATGTTTGCTTCTTAGGAAGTGGGTTGGGGGGCGGGGGGGGGCTAGGGGGGGGGGAACCTGGGGATAAAAGGGGCGGAAAATGTGTTGGATGCATGAGAAGAGAGATTGAAAGTGGGATTGCTGTGGTGTCATATACAGTATGTTTCAGTATGAAAATGCAATATAAAAAGCACCATAATGCAGTAATGTAGGTGTCCGCAACTAGCAGAAAGGACATTTCCTCCTAGCTGCCGACTTAGACAATTTAATCAATTTTATATTTTTTATTACCACCAGGGAGGGCAGGAAGCAGGAAGTTGACTTCCCTGTCCCCCCCTCCCCTGCCCCCACAAGTGGCATTGATTGTGTCGATAAATAAGAAGTTGAGAAAAATATGGAGATAAAGTACTCTTTATAATATTCCTTCCCCAAAACATAATGCAATGCAGTGAGGTGTGGTTTGGATAGCAAGATGGTGTTTTTATGTAATATATAATCTAATATCTTTGTCTTCCACAGAGAGCGTGGTTTTAACACATTTGTACTGCGACCTCACTGTGGCGAGGCAGGTCCTGCCCATCATTTGGTGTCAGCCTTTATGTTGGCCGAGAACATTAACCATGGTCTTCTTCTTAGAAAGGTTGGTTAGTTACATTTGTACCAAAAGCAAATGCAGTGAATGCCTATTCTTGTAACAAGGTAGATATCAAGGTTGTTTCATGTCAATGTATTTATCGTAACAATTAGCTCTTTGATTGACAGGTGCCAGCTTTGCAGTACCTCTACTACTTGGCCCAAATCGGCCTCGCCATGTCACCACTTAGCAACAACTCGCTTTTCCTTAACTACCAGAGGAACCCTCTGCCAGATTTCCTGGCCCGTGGATTGGTGGTGTCTTTGTCGACTGATGACCCACTTATGTTTCATTTTACCAAGGCAAGGTTTTGTTTTAGAGCATTGTGAGCATAAAATAATTTTTCACACATAATTCAAGGAGTAGTCAGGGAAAAAACCTATGTAATTTTGTTTGAAGGTTGCTGTAGAGAAATGAGTGTTGCTGATAACATCTGTATCATTGTGTTGGATAAAAAAAATTGAAATTAAAAAAGAAATGAGACAAATCTAAAGAATAATTTGAGCCAATGCAGAGCCAATGCTAATACATTTCTTAAGTAACTATCATTTTGAAATTTAATTTTTTAAAAAATCTAATTTTAATTAAATTTTGATTTAATTTTAATGTACTTTTTAATATTTTTTTTAATTTAAAATTCAATCAATTTGAATTTAATTTTATACTTCAATTTTAATTAAATTTATTTTAATTTAAAATGTAATTAATTTTAATTTAATTTTAATGTAAAATTTAATTTTAATTTAATTTTTATTTGATTTTAATTTATTTTTAATTGATTTTAATTTAATTTTGTAAAGTTAACTTTAATTTAATTTTAATTTTTATTTTAATTTTTAATTTATTTTAATTTTAATTTAATTTTTAATTTAATTTTAATTTTATTTTAAATTTAATTTTAATTTTAATTTTATTTTTAATTTAATTTTAACTTTATTTTAAATTTAATGTTAATTTTTATTTAATTTTATTTTAATTTTATTTTAATTTTTAATTTAACTTTAATTTAATTTTAAATTAATTTTAATTTGATTTTAATTTAATTTTAAATTTAATTTTAATTTAATTTTTAAGTTAATTTTAATTTTATTTTTTATTTAATTTAATTTTAATTTTAAATTTATTTTAATTTGATTTTAATTTAATTTTAATTTAAATTTAATTTTAATTTAATTTTTAATTTAATTTTAAATTTATTTTTTATTTAATTTAATTCTAATTTAATTTTAATTTAATTTTAAATTTATTTTTTATTTAATTTAATTTTAATTTGATTTCAATTTAATTTTAATTTGATTTTAATTTAATTTTAATTTAATTTTTAATTTAATTTTTAATTTAATTTTAAATTTATTTTAAATTTTAATTTTTAATTTATTTTAATTTGATTTAATTTTAAATTTAAATCAATTTTAATTTAATTTTTAATTTTATTTTATTTTTAATTGAATTGACTTTTAATTTTATTTTAAATTTAATTTTTATTTAATTTAATTTAATTTAATATTAAGTTAATTTAAATTTAATTTTAAATCAATTTAAATTAACCACTTGGCAGCATGGCCGTGTGGTTAGAGCGCCGGACTTGTAATCCAGAGGTCGCGGGTTCAAGTCCCCTTCTGACCACTAGCTGGATTGGTTCTCGGTAGTCCCGAGTTCAACTCCTCGGCCACGCTTGTAAATAACCAACTGGTCTGCCTCCTTGCCAGTGCCTTGCCCAAGAACACAACACAATGACCCCAGCCAGGGCTCGAAACCCGGACCGCTTGATCTGGAGTCCGACACACTAACCATTAGGCCCTGCGCCTCCCACAAATTCATTTTAAAGCAATTTAAAATGAAATGAAATGCAAGACATCAAATATTTTTTTAAATGAGTCATGGGAGTTTGTTGATATGTCATGACAATATCCCGTTAGTTTATGGTTTTCTTTACTTTCTTCACCTCTCTGCTTGACAGTGTATTGATATTTTGAGAGTAAAAGATCTTGATCACTCTTACATAAATAGGAGCCTTTGATGGAGGAGTACAGTATTGCAGCACAGGTGTGGAAGCTAAGCCCATGTGACATGTCAGAGCTGGCCAGACACAGTGTCCTTATGAGTGGCTTTGAGGATAAGGTAATACAGCAGAATCCCTATTAAGCGGCCACTCAGGGGAAATGGCAAGTTGCCGCTTAGTAGAGGTTGGCTGCTTAATAAGAGCTTGTCAGAAATTAGTGTAAGGCATTTTGGAAAGGTCACGTTATTTCAATACAAAATAGTTGGGAAGGGAATCATGGAATCACATGTAGAGGACAACAAACTTGTGTTTGAAAGATTTTATCAGACGGCTGCTTAATGTAGGTGGCCAGTTTATAGGGGTTTATTTACAGTATCATACTAACAGTAGTTTCAAGACTAATAGGGGGTGCCCGCGAAATAGGGCTTTAACTGTAGTGCTCTATAGCTTTCCTAAATTTTTTAAACAATTACTCTGGGAAACATATTCTTTTCTGACAAATATTTAATTCGTTTTTCGTGTACTGTAATGGTAAGGATAATATCGTTTGCAGGAAATTAATGTTAAGGCGGAAATACCTAGTGAATGTAACGTAGAATCTGTTAGTCATTACTTTGCTTAGTTTGAACCACTGTTTTTCAGATTCAGAATTGTTTATAGAAAAGTATCCAACACGTTTTCTTAAAATACTGGTTAAGTAAGGAATCGAAAGCTTGTGTAACACATGTCACATTTTGACAGGTGAAACGTCATTGGATTGGTGACGATTACAAGAAAGAAGGATCCGCTGGAAATGATGTACACAAGACCAATGTCCCGGATATCCGAGTGGCGTTCCGTCTCGAGACTTTGGTGGAGGAACTGAGCACGATCTGCACGGCTGCACGTGTTTAAACCACGCACCTAACACGTGATGACACTTATTGCATGTGTTTTCAATGCACACGCTTTCCATATACCATAAACATCTTCGTTCCGTAACAGAAATCCGGATTGAGTTTACAAAAAGATGGACAGAAATTAATATTGCAGGCCTTTTGGTCTTAATATTTTCAAAAGTAATTTAAAGAAGCAATTCTCATGATAAAAAGCATGATTTTTTTGCATTTTTTTAATGCGATGCAATCATTCAGTTCAACGAGAGACATTCTAAATTAGCATCATTTTACATGAATTCAATGAATCCTTACTTTAAATTAAAAAGAAAACAGAAAACACATATATCATATATACATTATTTTTGAAATGTTATTCAACGGTTGTTACAATTTCATGTAGAAACTGGTTACGTACGTTTTCTTGGGTATTTATTAGAGTTCCTGTTTAAATTTATAACTTAGATATTTTGCAGGGGGATAATTGAGTTACCACGGATCGTAATGCAGGGCATCTCTGTAAGAAAAAGCGTTGCCCTACTAAATCCTTTCACTTTGAGTGCAAAAAATATCAATGTAAATTCTAACTTAAAGGTTGCAAAAATTTGAAATACAAAGAGTACCACAGACAAGAACGGCATAGCAGCTTTTATTTAAATAGTCACACACTAGGATTTCATTCACGGACTTTAAAGTTAGAACCACCTTGTACAGCATAATAAACAGTACCACATGAAGGTACTGCTCGATAGCTTTCATTTCAATGGTCACACACTAGGGTTTTATTCATAGACTGAAAAGTTAGCACTACATTGTACTGCATAATAAACAGTACTACATAAAAGTACTGCATGCAAACTATCATATTGAATTGTCACACACTTGGAGTGAAAGGATTTAACAACTGCAAAGAAAATAACCTTTCTTGCCTTTGTATCACCCTTCAGGTTTTATTGTTTTCGTTGTATTTAAATGCTTGTCGTAATTGGAAAGAGTAAATTAAGATAACTTAAATTATTATTGTAATAATTGTTTTGTTTCTTGAAATAATCCAGTCATTATATTATGTTGCATAATTTAAAAAAATTAATTTTAAACAACACTTCAATCTTTTGATAAGACGTGTAAATGAATGTTTTAACTTGCCCTTAGCGCCTCCCTTCTTCCTTAAAATCGAGAGAGGACCTGGGGACGAGGTTGAAATGCTATATTGATGACGCAGATCTTCAGACATCCGTGTGGATACTCTGATTGGTTGCTTTTTGAATTACGCGCGAAAATTCAAGGGCGAGAAAACCAATCAGAAACAGCACGGATCTACGCGCAGCTACGTCATCAGTTTGGTATTTTCGAGTCCAGTCCCAAACGTCCCTCAAGCGAGGGAAGAATTGAAATCGGGAATAGGGACTTCTATTTACTTGTGCTACTCGTTTGTTTTACGAATTTATGGTATACTTAAAATATGGGTTATTTAAGGTGTATTTTTAAATTGGACTTAATCTTTCGTACTTTACAATATAAATTAAAAAATTCCACGTAATGTACAAAGCAAATTATGTCTTCAGTCATTGATAGTAAATTGTAATAAAGTTATTAGAATCTTGAAGATTTAAGTATGTTTTCCGTTGTATCCGCTCAGAAATATCCTTACATGAGCCACTGCGTATCCGCATATCCACTCAGAAATATACTTACACGAGCCACTGTGTATCCGCGTATCCACTAAGTTATATACTGACATAGCCACGGTGTATCCACGTATCCACCAGAAATATACTTACATAAGCCCCTGCGTAACCACGTATCCACTCAGATATATACTTACACGAGCAACTGCGTCTCCACTCTATCCACTGCGTATCCACTTTGTATCCACAGCGTATCCAGTCTGTATCCACTGCCTATCCACTGCGTATCCACTCTGTATGAACTGCGTATCCACTCTGTATCCACTGCGTATCCACTCTGTATCCACTGCGTATCCACTCTGTATCCACTGCGTATCCACTCTGTATGCACTGCGTATCCACTCTGTATCCACTGCGTATCCACTACGTATCCACTCTGTATCAACTGCGTATCCACTCACTACCCACTGCGTAGCCACTCTGTATCCACTGGTTATCCACCCTCTACACACTGCGTATCCACTCTGTATCCACTGCGTATCCACTCTCTACCCACTGCGTATCCACTCTGTATCCACTGCTTGTCTACTCTGTATCCACTGCTTATCCACTCTGTATCCACTGCGTATCCACTCTGTATCCACTGTGTATCCACTTTGTATCCACTGCGTATCTACTCTGTATCCACTGCGTATCCACTCTGTATGCACTGCGTATCCACTATGTATCCACTGCGTATCCACTCTCTATCCACTGCGTATCCGCTCTGTATCCACTGCGTATCCACTCTCTACCCACTAGGTATCCACTCTGTATCCACTGCGTATCCACTCTGTATCCACTGCGTATCCAGTCTGTATCCACTGCGTATCCACTCTGTATCCACTGCGTATCCACAGTAGTATAGGAGTTGGGGGTACGAGATCATAAAAATTTTTATTATCTCTTACATCCCCAACTCCTATACTACTCACAGCACTGGATTCAAAAATAGAATCAAAAATAGAATCAAAAAATAGAATCAAACATGGAATCAAAAATGAAATCAAAAATGAAATCAAAAATAGAATCAAAAATGAAACCAAACCTCGAAGCCAAACTGAAAACCAAAATGGAATCAAAACTGAAAACCAAGCCTGAAAAACCAACCCTAACTCAACCCTAGGTTCAAAATAAAAAAAAAAACTTCTTATACTCTTTTTCAAAATTTTGGATACAGTGCTTTTAAACAAGCCGAGTTTTTATGCTGTTGTTATTATCATGGTAAATCTCTTGTACTGAATATCTGTTGTGAATTATCTTCTAAAACGATTATGATTTTTGTTATTTTTGAATTCATTTTTTCTTTTTCAAGGTCGGATAATACACTGTTTAAATCATTGTAAATGTTACATAGGTATTTACTTGTTTCATTTTCTTCATTTAATAATTTTGTTAATGGCTTGCAATGTCCATCTTGTTTTAGTTTTTTTTCTAAATATACTAAAGTGTCTAGATTTTCATATACCAAATCTCCGAGTTTTGATAATTCTTTTAATGTTACGATATACTTCAGTGTGTTTATTGCGTCATCAGACATATTTTTGAATGTATCTGCTTTGAAACATATTTTCTTTAAATTTTCCATGTTTATTTTCATGTTGGTCATTTATCTATATATATAGTGTATGTTTTTATTTTTATGCGTTTTTTCATGAATCTCTTATACTCTTTTTTAAAAATCTTGCATCTTAGTGCGTTTAAAACAAACCTCGTTGACATAATGAAAATCAAAACCTAGGATAAACAGATGAGTTTGTCTTTAATATCCATAAGGATATGTTTTTATACAGCATAAAAGCGCTGATCCTAATACCTATGATCTATTGTCAGTATCCATGTTATGGATAATGCTATTGTTTATATGTTTTTGTGTCAAAAGATGTCTCCATTTACCTGCCAATCTGTAGTCATATCCATCACATATATCACATACCCATGATTTATACCGCATGTAACGAGTCTTGCTTCTCCTAATAGCATCCTGTCTATCTTTTTCACAAAAATATCTTTGAAATCTAACCATTTATACAAATACTTTATATATTTTTATTTTCTTATGTGATTTTATATAGTGTGTTTAAATTTGTTGTAAATCCTTGATTGGTATCCAACTATTAAATTCATCACTATAACCTTTCCACTTCACTAAAGCTTGTTTCTTCTTATAGTTCCGCCGAATTACTTTATCAATACGAAATACTTCTTGTTTTGCTTTCAATAGTTCGGACTCGTAAAAGCTACCTTGTATTTCTTCATTATTCAAATCTTTTAATTTATAAGTTATTGGATTAGTGTATTGGATCTTATCAACGATGAATATCTCTTCTGACCAATTAGGAGTATAGCCTTTGTCGAACACCTTTCGTTTATATTTAGATATTCGGACCTTATCACCAACCTTAAATTTGGGTTTTGCTGATAATGGCTCCATATCACCGTATAGGTTAAGATATACAATTCCTTGATTCTTTTCCTTTGAAGCTTCTGTTGGTGTCATCTTTATTGAACTGTGTTTTGTATTATTGTATTCTTTTACCAGTATGGGTAGCATTTCAAGATACTGTGTGTTACCTTGAATAGTAAACTGTTTGTACATTTTATTTTTCAAAGTTCTATTAAATCTCTCAATAACAACAGCTTTACCTTCATTAAAAGTGGAATACATCTTAATATCATTTTGCTTTAGCCATTCCTTGAATGTTTTGTTATAAAATTCAGATCCCTGATCGACCCAGAGAAATTCAGGTTTACGTTTGTCATTAATGACAATATTGTTGAATGCGTTAGTTATTGATGTACCTTTCTTATCTTTCAATTGTATAGCCCAAGCGAATTTACTGAATACGTCAATTATAGTCAATAGATATTTATAACCTTTATTCCATTTTGAAAGTTTATCCATAAAAACTAAATCAGCAGACCATATGTCGTCAATTCCATTTGATATTACTCTTCTAGTTTTAAATTTTCGTCTGATTGGTTTATGTAACTCATCGGCTAATTGTTGAGACCAATCATTTTTACTCAACGCCGTTTTCCGTTTTTTGGCTTTTTAACACCGAGCCCTATTTTAGCCTTGGTTGCAATTACATTACGAGCGACAGTATGACCCCATTGACGTTGAGAATAAGGGGTAGAGTCGAGCTCTTGGATCATTTTTTGGTCAGCTTTATGCTTGCAACTTAGTTGTTTAGATTTTGCTTTATTTCCACAAACGCTGTATGCAATATCATGCCTCATCGCTATTTCATCCGTTCTGCCTGTCGGTTTTTGAAATATTTGAAGTATTTCACCTGTATTTGGATCATATTTCACTTGTTTTTCGAGAGGATTATAAGGACCCAAAAAGGCATAGCCATGGGGTACCCAGCCGGCTTTTGGTTTTGGCAATTTCCCAATCAATTTATGTATATCAAGAGCGCCTCCTTTAATAAATTTGCTTTTTTTCTTCCTGCATATTTGGCAAACTGATTTTTCCATAAGCCGACCATTTTTAGCTTTTACCTTTTTAGAGTTTAATGATTTGGTTTGTTTTTTACACGATAGACAATACGATTGGCACATTATATATATTGATTAGATATTTAATCGCAATAATGATTTATCCATTTTCCATTTTTATACTCACTGAAATTGCATTTGGGGTCGAGATTTTCATTTTTATATGCACCAGCAGGCTTCCAAAAACTAGATGTCTGAATCCCGCTTTTTTTATTAAATATACCTTTAGCAAAGTCACCGCGCCAATATTTTTTAAATAGATCTTTATCGCCTCCGGTAGCACCCATGATAGCCGATGCTAAGTCTTGAGCCTGTTGAAACGCTGGAATCTTTTCGCCGACCTTTTTGTTAATCGTTTCACCTACTCCACGCCCCTTTTTCTCACTAACAAAACGGGTTTTAGTAATACCACAAGAAACGCATTTCGATTTGAGTATTAAACGATTGTTTTTTGTTCTCATATATTTTTCAGAATTAGGAACTGAATTAGTTTTTATTTTTTCACGTACACAATACGATTTAGTCATTGTATATATATTACGTTACATATTTTTGAAATAATGTTGAATGAATTTTTCATTATTCATTGTGTCATATATGTCAAACACTTCCAATAAATTATAATACGATTTCCCCTTATTCATTTCGTTGAGAAAGTATAGACAAAAGTATCCGCAGGTGGTAGTCTTTATGCTCTGTATCTGATTGTTTTGATGTATCAATGTTAAATTCTTCTTTTTTGCGTGATCGACTATTTCTTGAAATGGATGCATACCAAAACTATCAAAATAATTGATTACCTTATCTTTTACATAAGTTGCAACCCAATGGCTACCGCTCAGATATGACGGTTGGAGATTGTAAATGAATATTCCTAATTTGTGATTATGTGGCACAGTCTCGTCTCTCATTAGTACATCTTTTATCGGTATATTCAAATATAAACACCAGTTTATTAAATCAAAATTACTCATTGGTATATTCCTATGGAATGTTGGCTTTCTTACTTTCTTTTCGGTTTTAAGATCTTTTTTTTTGGAAGCACCAATCCACCTGTTCTAAGAAATTTATCATATTCATCCCAAGAACCAATGAATGGTGGCGGTGTGTAAGCTAATACATCTTTCTTACTTGGTAGTCTAATATTTCCCCCATCCTTCTTTGAAGTGTTATCAGTTGTTGATTTGTTAGTTGTTGACCTTCTTGATCTTGTTTTCGTTTTCGGAGCACTAATTCCAATCATTGGAAAACCAATACGCGGTGCTCCATGACCAACCTTTATAACCTTTCGAATTTGTGTCTTCGAGATTTTTAAATCAGATCCAACACCGGATCTCTTAGCCTTATTTAATTTATTGATTTGACGTTGAGTTAACATTAAACTATCATTGCCGGTCAGATCTGAATTGCTTAATCGAATTGTGATTTCACTTTTATTTCTATAAGCAGTAAAAAGCTTACTTCGCTGTCCTTCTGACAGATTCACTTTATGAGAGTGATAAGTTGTCATTACTTGTATATATATTATATGTTATATAATTTCTTGTTTATAAAACGTATACAAAATAGAATGGTTTATACATAATATTCAATTGATTGATTTATACGATAACCAGCTCATTCCCCACCTTGTCAATGACGATTGTCTCATCATAAAGAACGATGGCATGGACGTTGAAAGGACTATCTCCCGCACTATTAGCGTTTAGTTTATATCTGAAGATCAACTGCTTTGGGTCTCTAGTTACTCGCTCTGCTTGATATGATAAATCAAAAAAGATAATAGGATAGAGAGAGTTGTAATTTGTCAGGTTGAGTTGTGTACCGCTGTTGTAATCATTCTTTCTCATACCATAAGACATCAAATCATTGAAGATCCTAACTTTGGACTCACTATCATATTCGGTCTCAGGATAAAACACTCCGTTGCCGTATTCCAATCGGCATGTTGTCAAATAACTACCATTCCCACGGTCAAGATTGATATTGTAGGTATCAAATTCATAGGGATTTTCATCTGCATTGTTTGATTTAGCTCGTTGTAGATATACAAAGATAGCCTTAACATTATCAATACTGGATGAGATCTGGAAGAATCCACTGCTATTCGTTGGTGCGGAAACCTCATACATTTCGCGCATATACGTCCAAGTGTTCTTTACCAAGAAGGAACTAACAAACTTATCATATAGGCTGTCCTTTGGAGTCAATTTTGGGACCCATAGAAGGAATCTATTAAGGACCACTCGACCATCAGCTACATCATCGGCCTTTTGAAGTAATTCGGCGTCATTCTGTAACTGTATATTGAACTGGAGTTGCATTGGGAGTAACATTCGACCCTCCAGCTCTTCAAAGAAACTGTAACGATTTAGAGGTATAACAACATTGACATCATTGAGACCTGTCGTCAAAAGTCGCCTAGCCTCAAACCCTGCATTCTGATTAGCATTTGCTATCCTATGGTCGGTATCTAGATACCAAAGACTATTTTTTGCTACTGAGCGACTAAAATCGTCACTATATTCGAGGAGGTTCTTAACGAAAGTAACTTTATGGAGATTATCGGTATCATAAACGATTTTTCCTGCTGATTTAATCATCATGTGGGCAATCAATGAATGTGCTCCATTAATAACTGTGATACGATTTGCCCCCGTTGTTGCTCCATCAGCTAACATTTGCACCTGTAATTGCACCTCAAAATACGCATTATACCAATCGTAGAATGAACTTCTATCGTTAATCGTGAACTTATAGCCGTTTTTAAGTTGGTGCTGACCGTTACCTGGGACTCGAATAACATCATCGAGTTGAAATCGAACCAACTCGGACCTCTGTAAGTATTCGCTTGTTCTAAAAGACATATATTATTATGTTACATAATTTTGCAATTATGTACCAATTTTTTTAATCATTTTATTCATTTTACTCAACGCCTTCTTTTTACACCTGATCCTGATATTAATCTATTGATGATCATATCAGTACTTTCATTTTTCGGGTGGGTGGGTTTTTGGTTCCCCTTCCTCATATTCCTAAGCCTTTCCATTATAAGGTCTCCGGCTTTTTCTGATGCCCTTTTACCCAGTTTATCACCTGCATGAGAAATACCTGATTTTATCGCCTTCTTACCTAAGGGCTTGACAATTTTTTTAACAACAGACGACATAACACTCTTCATCGGTTTGAAAATGTTATCAACGATAATCCCTGACCCTTTGTGCTTATATACAAATTTACCAAATTTTGGATGGTAAAACCTCTTGAATTCATATGGTTTCATTATATACTATTATGTTATATTATTCTATCCTTTTCAAAATTAATGAAAAAGACGTATCCGCTCCATTCAGGTTAATTAACCGTCTCTTTCCATCTGTGATGTATATTCGAATGCTACTTATCTGTTGCTTATTAACCGGATTATATGTGACCCTACGAGGCTCGATTGTAAACGAATAACTCGGCTGTAGTACGCTGGTCGAAAAAGTATAAATGATATCCGACTCTTCGCCATCGACTAAAGAAGTATTGACTAGATCGCAATGTACATTTAATATATCGGTATCTTGGCTTAGATTTGGGACTCTTGGACCAATATTAACCGCATCCTTTAATACCTTTTTATCAAACCCTATAAGGTCGTTGAAATTGCTATGCGTCAAATCAAGTTGATAATTTTGAGATAAAGTGATTGTGACTCGGAATGTTGTTGAATCAAAATCAATAGAGATGGGATATATAGGGTTATCATCATCTCCCGTCTTGGTAATCTCTTTAATATATTCATCAAATTCAGAATAATTCCAAACACCTTCAGGTAAATTTATGTCTTCAAATTTATTCCCATTATCAGAACTATATTTAATCAGCTGATTACCATATGAGGGATTTACATTAAACCATGTAAATGACATGTTAATAATACGATTGAGACCTATCATATATTGGTAATTGCTATCCAATGTTATAGGCCTGTTGAATTTAGTTGTAAAATTTTGAGGAGTGTTATTCCCTTGATTTTTAACACTATATGATGATAATACTAACTCACGATCCATATATATAATACAGTTACATAAATTAGACTTTAAAGTACTGATTATACAATTTATTATATTGCGGTCTATTGATTGTCGACATTTTCAATAATGTGTCCAATATATTAACTCCCGTATTCCGCATTTCAACTGACGTATTTCCAGCCATTCTTTCACCGATGATCAATTCTAATATCTTGAGAAGCTGATTTACATCACTGAAAAATATAACGTTCCCACCTATATGCTTTCTTCTAATCCCTGAACCTTTTTTTTGAATAGTTTGAAGAAGCTTTTTGTTATCATTAATATAAGCTGTTAAAACTTTATTTGAATTATCCAACTGATTACCAGTTTCCTTAGCTTCTTTAGCACTAATTTTTTTTGCTGATAATTTCTTCGTATTGCTTGCTTTGAAACCTTTTAATCTGTTTCGTTCATGGGTTGCTTGTGCAATGATACTCTTCAAATATGTTGTCTTATTCTTTTTATCAACTAATTTTGTTTTGATATCGTCTATAGAAGGTAGATAAAAATCTTCGGGTGTTATTTCATCTTCTGATTCATCTTCAACTTCTATATCATCATCAGCGTCTTCTTCACTTTCTGCTTCTACAATCTCACCTTCATCTTCAGTAAAAGTCCCATAATCAGGCCCTTCTTTTCCAAAAACATCTGAATATCTAGGTGGTTGCTTTGGAATTTGTTTTTGTTGTTGAGGTTCAAAGATATTATCTACGTCCATTTCCTCAAAAGGATCAACCTCGGGGGCGTAATCTGGACCTTCTTGTTCACCTTTCATCACCTTTTTGACACGCTTTTTTGGTACTTTGGGAATCTGCAAATTACTTTCTATTACCTCATCTAATTTACTTGTAACTGGTTTGAATACCTTCGCTAATGACTGTTGGCTTGTCTGCTGACCGATATTATTTTGTGTGATTGCATTTTTAACATAATTGATTTTATCGCCCAAATCAGATTTACTCTTTGCAAGATCTTTCCATCTAAGTAAACTCATTTTATTTTATATTATTACGTTACATAAAAAATGAAAATTGAATATAAAAATCAACATTTAACATAGCGTTTAACACCTTGATGTACACCGTGTTGAACACCTTGTTGAACTGAAAATAATATACCCATATAATATAATGAGAATACCGAATTATGACACTGAAGACGATATGGCCTCAAACTTTAGACAACTATACGATTTCATGCCAAATCAATGTTTCCGGATGTTGATTTCCTCACCATCAGGTGGAGGTAAATCAAACCTTTTACTTGATATGATATATCGGCTATTGTTTTATGATAAAATATATTTGTATGGGAAAAATCTTCAACAATCAAAATATCAACATCTTTTCAATACCTTTGAACCCCTTAATCAAGAGGCTGGTTATTCTGTTATTGAAGCAAGTAATGATAAAATAATACCGCTTGATAAAATATCAGATGAAGGCCAAAAACTAGTCATCTTTGACGATTATCTCAATACGGGATCAAAAAATGATAGCGAAATACGCAACTATTTTACAAATTCAAGAAATAAAAATTGCAGTTGCATTTATTTATCTCAAAGCTATTATAATACCGATAAAACAATCAGATTAAATTGTACTCATCACTGTATTTTCGAATTCCCATCTAATAATGAACAAGGAATGATTTGCAGAGAACTTGGAATCAGTAAAAACGACTATCTCAAAGCAACTGCAGACCCATTTAGCTTTTTATATATTGATAAGCCACGAAAATTCGTAACTAAGAATTTCAATGAAAAAATATAATATAATATAACTGATTGATATAATATGAGTTACTCAAACGGTTTATTACAATCAAATAACACTAATATTACGCCAATTAAAGGGCCTCGAGGTGAAAAGGGTGACACGGGAGTCGGCTTTGATGTTACGCCTGAAGGTAATTTCAATTTGAACAAAAAGAGAGTAATAGGGCTAAAAACGCCTGATGACGTTGCGATCGATGATTCAATTGAAAATTATTCAAGGGATCTCGAGACGGCCGTAAATAAACGATATCTTAACCAATTCTTCCTTAAAAAGAACAGAAATGAAACAGTGTTTGATTGTGCCGGCCTTTCATTGCAAAATACCGAAGTGTATTATCCAAGTTTATATAACGATCGATCTGTACCAAACGTAGGCTATGTTAGTGTTGAGGATAACAAAGTAAGGACTGAAATTGATACCAAACTTGCTACTAAGGCTGACAAATCGTACGCTGATAATACATATTTAACGAAGAAATCAGGAGGTGTCTTAGCTCAAAGCCTTCAAAACAAAGCAGACAAATCGTACGTTGATAACACTTTTTTAAAGAAGGTCGTAGGACGCGTTTTGACTCAAAAAATTCTAAGCAAGCTTGATATTCACGGTAGTAACATGATGCAGGCAAATCTCGATATGAACGATAATCGCATAACAAATCTAAGCAAACCAATATATGGAACCGATGGTGTAAATAAATTGTATGTTGACAGTTCACATATTACCTCTATTGATAAAGGAAACGTTTTCAATAATATAATGATTGACAGTGATAATCAACTTAGTGAAGAGAATGATATCGAGCTTGGAGATTTAATTCATCATCCAAATCCTGTTCATCAAATCAATAAAAAGGTAATAGATACAAAATTACTTCTCGATAGTTCGAAAAATTACTACTCAAGCAGATTAGGTATCAACATGTACCCTATACCAATTAATTATTATACAATGGCATTTGAACTCTATTTTCCAGTTGAAATAGATGAGAATAGTGTTGATATCAGTGTTGTGTCATTGATTGATACTGTTAATAAAGTAACTACACGAGTTTATAACGGTTATAGTCGAACAATAGCTCAAGTTCATAAGTATCAACAACATAACAACAACTATCTCTATGTCGATATCGTTTTAAAAATGAAGTCAGGACACTCGTATGTACCAAAACTGCCAACTTATATTATAATATATGGGATTAAGAATTATGAAAGTAATGTTGAACCCAGTATATACGATCAGCTATATTATGTTGAAAATGATAGAATAGCTTTCAATGCATCAATTGATATGAAAACACAGGCCATTCATGGTATTGCAGAAGGTACTACGGATGATCAAGCTGTTAATTATAAACAGTTGGTAAGTCAAATCAATATTCTCAAAACAACTCTTGAAAATCAGATTAAATTATTACAGTCCAAGAGTTTTTATAGTGAAATATTTGAGTACTATTTCGATCTAACGGATGCCTCTAAATTCATTATGTCAGATAGCAACGGAGCTGTATTGTCTGGATTAAATGATAATTTTGTCTTTAATCCCACAAAATTGTTAGCAGATTTTGATCCGAAGAATGGTTTTTTTGGTGTTTTTAAAATTAATTTAAATACAAATATCACTCACTCCGATAACTGGACTATTTATATGGGATTTAAATATGACTATAAAACTGGTGATAATAAAAGAATTAAAATTGAATTTATCGAGGGTGATAGCTTTAGTTTTCCGTGGGTTAAAGTGGAGCATAATAAGCTATTCATCGATTATGATCTAGATTCATATACAGAGCAAATAAGAGGAACATATTTTGATAAATATTTGAATCTCTGGTATACTAAAATAGGGAATCAATTTAGAATCGCTGTTTGCAATAATGCTATGAGTATTGATCAAACATTGTCTGGGTTTAATATCAATGCATCCAACATTAAAATCAGTTCAGATTACTATGTACAAAGAATCGCTTTTAGTAACACAGCAATGTCAGTGAATAGTCGAGAGTATCACAAAGTCCAATTTTTAGATAAAACAATGGGTATATTCTTCGAATAAATTATCTAACTCACTAATTATATGAAAACTGCTGAATTGATAACTGAGATACTGAAAAGTATTGATCGATTGATTCAAAATATCAGGAAATTAATCAACTCAATGAAAAAAAGAAAATCGAAAAGAAAAAAACATAGTCTAAGCATATAATATATATGCCGAAACAACGCAAAAATATATTCGAATGGAACCATATTTCAGCCAAGTTAAATGAGGACCAAGTCACAGAATTAAAAGCCTATTACAGCGCCTATCATAGAAAATGCTGGGCTTACAAGCAGGCCGTAAAGCGCTTGAAAAGACTGAAATTACTGGGCAACTCTTTGTCTATTATCTTTGCATCCGGCTCCCTTGCATCAAGTATTGCTACAGGAGGTATTAGTTTGGTTGCAATTAGTACAATAGCGCTTTTAATACAAGGCTGGATGAATCATCAAAATCTCGATTTAAAAATTCAAAATTGTTTATATGCATCACAATCCTATATGCATATACTTAACACACTAAAATTTATTTTGCGAACGGGTGAATTCGACCTATCCAATATCCTAATAACGATGAAAAACACCGATGACTACATAAGTGATAACAGCCCGATTATAGATAAGTATATGGTAAAATATGATAAAATTTTTACTTTATAAGGCGCAATATCTCTGCATTTTTCAATTCTAAAATATTTGCCCAATATCGATTATAAAATTCAAGCGTTTTTCTCGATTCAGTAACACAGATAAAATTGTATGGGATATCGAGCATTTTAAACAGCTGTCTTATAATATATTTCGTTGAGATCATCCTCTTTCTTCTTTTATTTATAGATGGAAGAATAGTTTCGATCTCATGAAACACTTTGTAAATCTTATCGCGCTGATTATGAGACAATTGAACTCCATTTTTAATACATAAATCGTTTAAAACATTTTTAATGTGGTATTTACGACGATAGATGCTTTTACGACATATCTTGTGTCTGTTCTCGTAAAAATCAAAATACTCGCTAACATATTTATAATTCTGAGTCCCGCAATTTTGGCATACTTTCATATATGCATCTTCCAAAATATCAGGTTTATCACAGCAATGATCAACAACTTTATCGCCTGTATATAATAACTCATTGCAAAAAATACAAGAACCCTCACCCATTATTTTTAAATCGCTATGTATCACAAAACATCTCATATATAAATATATTTATATAAAGATGGTTCAAGGCAATAGAATTAAGTTATGAAGACTATCATCGAGTTTGTCTCTGTTTGCATGCATTGTTATATCGTCTAAAATGCAATTATGGAAACACTCGTAATTGAATACGCAACGCATATAAACTTTTTGAGTAAACTTTACTCAAAAAGTTTATAATAAAAAAAATTTTTACTCATGACCTTGGAAAGTAATGATGACTCATTTTCATGGGAAATCCCCTATAGTTGCTTGGCAGAGTAAGACATCTTCACAAAAATATTTCACAAAATGAATAATGTTTTTACAAAATATTTCACAATTGTGTAGCAAAATGTGAAGTTTTTGATTGGCTAAAAAATCATATGAAGAAGCATTTTAAATATTAATCATTTCAAAACCGTTGGGGTTCCAGCCCTGATTTGCATATGTCAACTTAAGCCAAAACCAAAAAACGAACCAACTTTTCAACCAAAACTAAAAAACGAACCAACTTTTCAACCAAATGGTTTAATTATGGGCAAGAATTCATGCATTTTTAAATATTTTCTGATTTTGATCCTTCCGAGGTCTCCCACGTCGCCGTTTCAGTTGTGTATGTTCAATCTGGTCTTCAGGTATACACTCTAAATGTACATGATTTTTTCTTCATTTGATAGGTCTGAAGATAGCATTTTAATAATACTAATATTAGCTTCAAGGATGTTCTGAATACACCAAATTTTATTAATGAAGGCTATATCATTCGAGCTTTCATCAGCTTCTGGCAGGTGTTTGATATTTAATGTAATATCACTCATTCTATATATATTAATAAAGAAAATAATTATCTGTTTATATCTATCACTTAAACGCACTATAAAAAACATATAAAGAATTATATATATAGTATATAATAAATGGGAAGGAACAAAATTTATACAACCGAAAAAGACCGATTAGAAGCTATTACTAGATCAAAAACGAAATACATGCTTAATAAGCCTTGGTATTGTGATATTTGTGAATATCACACTTGCCTTGCAGGAAAATGGAGTCACATGAGAACTAAAAAACACATTAAAAATGCTGTCATTAAAGGTATTCAAGAAGATAATCGGTTCAATATTATACCTGATGAATAACATATAAAGAAAAATTATATAATTATATATTGTATAGCACAGTATATATAAATTGCTGTTTTCTGTTGCCTGAGGTGACCAAAAATATATTATTTCTGGTTATCTTTAAACGCACCAAAAAAATCTAAAAAATAATTTTTACTATAAAGGACTTAAAGAAATGGTAATTCTATATAGTACACAAAAATGGAAAAAAATATCTCATATATTAATATGAATGAATTAGATCTAGAAAAATTATCTAAAACTGAACTCATAAAACTAGTATTATCACTAAAAGCAAACCAACCAAGAGTTTACAAACCTAGGCCACCAATCCCAACTCCTCGTAAGAGTGTTAAACAGATGATTGATGATTATGAGGAAAATGTCATTCAGCCACCTCCTGAATTTAGGGATGATTACAAGCCTAAACCCATGCCACGGACTATAAAAACAGCCCCACTACCATTACCAAGGACAAAGATAGAGGAAGTTGCTAAAGCTATGAAAGGCTATACTAAATCTTATCAAATAACTATAAGAAACAATAAAGATCCATCATTACAGTTACAAAATACAAGGAAAGCTGTTGAGTATCATATTATTAAAATACTATCATCCCTAAAAGGTATCAAGTTTGTTGAAACGCTCAAAATAACATTCTCCAAGATGTCTGGTGAGGATTTAATATATAAAACAGCCTATTTTAACAGCCAACCTCAAACAATCATTAATAATCTTGAGATTGCAGAATCACTTCAAGTATCTAAACAAAAAATCTTGAATTTTGTAGCTCAATGGATATCTGAAGGCTCGGGCTGGACTATTCAATCTGTTGATAGCCATCATCTTAATGTAGTGAAATATGAACCAATAAAAGGCTCCTCCTATATTCAGCTACCATATGAACTAAGAAACAGTTCGAAAGGATTGATTAACATGAAAAATGAGGATAATGAGTGCTTTCGTTGGTGCCATATCAGATGCTTAAACCCACAAGATAAATACCCCCAACGAATTAAAAAATCAGATAAAGCATACATTGAGAAGCTAAATTATGATGGGATTGATTTTCCCGTCAATTTAAAACAGATAAATAAAATCGAAACGCAGAATAAAATCAATATCAATGTATTCGGTTATGAAAACAAACAAGCATATCCTATTTATATATCAAAAGAAAAGTATGACAATCAGATGAATTTATTATTAATAACTGAAAATGAAAACAAGCATTATGTTCTAATAAAAGATTTCAATAAATTCATGTACAATCAAACAAAACATAAAGAAAGGAAACACTTCTGTATGCATTGTCTGCAGTGCTTCAGTTCTGAAAGAGTATTGAACGATCATAAGGAAAACTGTATACAAGTAAACGGAACTCAAGCTATTAAAATGCCAACAAAAGACAATAATATACTAAAATTCAACAACTACCATAAACAGCAAAAAGTTCCATTCGTTATATATGCTGATTTTGAAAGTTTATTATACAAGGTATCTGGATGCAAACGTAATGATGATAAATCATATACAGAGGCATACCAAAAGCATACAGACTGTGGATATGGTTATAAAGTTGTTTGTTGCCTTGATGATAAATATTCAAAAACTGTTCAAATATACAGAGGAGAAAAAGCTGTTTATAAATTCATGGAAGCCATGTTAGATGAAGTTAAATATTGCAAAAAGACTATGCGAAAATTCTTCAAAAAACCATTAAAGATGACTAAAGATGAAGAAGAAGAATTTCAACAAGCAAAAGTATGTTATATCTGTGATAAAGTGTATAATGATGATGATATACGAGTGAGAGATCATTGCCATATCACAGGTAAATTTCGCGGATCAGCTCATCAAGAATGTAATCTTAAATTGAGAATAGAGCCTGATAAGATAAAGATACCAGTCATCTTTCACAATCTTCGGGGTTATGACAGCCATTTTATTATGCAAGAGATTGGAGCTATTGTTAAGAAACATACATACAAAAACAAAAAAGGAGAGATCAAAGAGATGAAAATCAATGCTATACCCAATAATATGGAAAAGTATATGGCCTTCATGCTTGGTAATCATTTAACCTTTTTAGATAGTTTTCAGTTTATGAGTTCTAGTCTTGATAAATTAGTAAGTAATCTACCAAAAGAATCACTAAAATATACTTCTGAAATATTCAAAGGTGAAAAGCTAAATCTCATGTCAAGAAAAGGTGTATATTGTTATGATTATATGGATAGCTTTGATAAATTTAATGAAAAACTACCCAAAAAAGAAGACTTCTACAGCATATTGAATAATGAGCATATCAGTGATGAAGACTATCAACATGTTAAAAATGTGTGGAAAATGTTTAAGATTAATGATATGGGTGAGTACCATGATTTATATCTTAAAAGTGATGTATTATTATTATCAGATGTGTTTGAAAGCTTTAGAAAAACATGCCTTGAATACTATAAACTCGATCCTTGTCATTACTTTACTAGTCCAGCATTATCATGGGACAGCATGCTGAAGATGACGGGCATCGAATTAGAGTTAATGACTGACATTGACATGCATCAATTTATCGAAATGGGTATGAGAGGTGGTATCAGTTACATAGCAAATAGACATAGTAAAGCAAACAATAAATACATGGATGAATATGATAAAAATTCAACCTCAAAGTATATAATGTACCTCGATTCTAATAATTTGTACGGATTTGCCATGAGTCAATATTTACCAAAAGGAGGATTTAAATGGTTAACACAAAAACAGATAAATGAAACAAACTTAGCTAAGTATAAAGAAGATTCTAATAAGGGATTAATTTTAGAAGTCGATTTAAAGTATCCTAATGAACTGCATAACCTTCATAATGACTATCCATTAGGAGCAGAAAAAGTTAAAGTAACCAAAGACATGCTATCAGATTATTGCAAAAACATTGCTGAAAAATACAATATATCAACAGGCCTTGTTAATAAGCTAATACCAACATTAAATAACAAAGAAAAGTATGTTTTGCATTACAGGAATCTACAGCTATATTTAGATCTTGGTTTAAAATTAACAAAAGTTCATAGAGCATTAGAATTCAATCAATCGCCATGGTTAAAACAATACATCGATTATAACACAGAAAAACGCAAAAATGCTAAAAATGCTTTCGAGAAAGACTTTTTCAAGCTCATGAACAACTCAGTCTTTGGTAAAACAATGGAAAATTTAAAGAAAAGAGTTGACGTTCGGTTAGTGACTGATAAACAAAAATTATTAAAGCTTGCTTCAAAACCAACATATGTCTGTTGTAAAATATTCAATGAAAACTTAGTAGCAGTTCATAAAATTAAAGAAACACTAACTCTCAATCGACCTTCTTACGTTGGTATGTGCATATTAGATTTAAGCAAAACTCTTATGTATGATTTTCATTACAATTATATTAAAAAGAAGTATGGAGATAAAGCTAAGCTTTTATTCACAGATACTGACAGCTTAACCTATGAAATCGAGACTGAAGATGTATATCAAGATTTTTGGAGTGATAAAAATAAATTCGATAACAGCGATTATCCTGAAAACTCTCCTTTTTTCAATAAAACAAATAAAAAAGTAATAGGTAAATTCAAAGATGAGGCTTCATCAGTGCCTATATGTGAATTCATAGGCCTACGAAGTAAAATGTATTCTTACATTAAAAATAATAACAAACAAGAAAAAACAGCTAAAGGTATTAAGAAAAATGTCATCAGACAAGAATTAAAACATGAAAATTATAAACAGACACTATTTGAAAATAAACAAATGCGTCATACTATGAAAACTATTCGGAGTATAAACCATAAACTTGGAAGCTACGAGATTAATAAAATATCACTTAGTTGTTTCGATGATAAACGGTATGTACTTGATGATGGTATAAACAGTTTAGCATATGGTCATTATAACATCAAAAATAGAGTTTTAGTATAAGAGATGATAATATAGATATAACTGAATGTTGAAATGACCCATCCACTATAAACGCACTAAGATGCAAGATTTTTAAAAAAGAGTATAAGAGATTCATGAAAAAACGCATAAAAATAAAAACATACACTATATATATAGATAAATGACCAACATGAAAATAAACATGGAAAATTTAAAGAAAATATGTTTCAAAGCAGATACATTCAAAAATATGTCTGATGACGCAATAAACACACTGAAGTATATCGTAACATTAAAAGAATTATCAAAACTCGGAGATTTGGTATATGAAAATCTAGACACTTTAGTATATTTAGAAAAAAAACTAAAACAAGATGGACATTGCAAGCCATTAACAAAATTATTAAATGAAGAAAATGAAACAAGTAAATACCTATGTAACATTTACAATGATTTAAACAGTGTATTATCCGACCTTGAAAAAGAAAAAATGAATTCAAAAATAACAAAAATCATAATCGTTTTAGAAGATAATTCACAACAGAAATTCAGTACAAGAGATTTACCATGATAATAACAACAGCATAAAAACTCGGCTTGTTTAAAAGCACTGTATCCAAAATTTTGAAAAAGAGTATAAGAAGTTTTTTTTTTATTTTGAACCTAGGGTTGAGTTAGGGTTGGTTTTTCAGGCTTGGTTTTCAGTTTTGATTCCATTTTGGTTTTCAGTTTGGCTTCGAGGTTTGGTTTCATTTTTGATTCTATTTTTGATTTCATTTTTGATTTCATTTTTGATTCCATGTTTGATTCTATTTTTTGATTCTATTTTTGATTCTATTTTTGAATCCAGTGCTGTGAGTAGTATAGGAGTTGGGGATGTAAGAGATAATAAAAATTTTTATGATCTCGTACCCCCAACTCCTATACTACTATCCACTGAGTATCCACTTTGTATCCACTGCGTATCTACTCTGTATCCACTACGTATCCACTCTGTATCCACTGCGTATCCACTCTTTATGCACTGCGTATCCACTCTGTATGCACTAAGTATCCACTCTGTATCCACTGCGTATCCACTTTCTACCCACTGCGTATCCACTCTGTATTCACTGCGTATCCACTCTGTATCCACTGCGTATCCACTCTGTATTCACTGCGTATCCACTCTGTAATCACTGCGTATCCAGTCTCTACCCACTGCGTATACGCTCTGTATCCACTGCGTATCCGCTCTGTATCCACTGCGTATCCACTCTCTACCCACTACGTATCCACTCTGTATCCACTGCGTATCCACTTTGTATCCACTGCGTATCCACTCTGTATGCACTGCGTATCCACTATGTATCCACTGCGTATCCACTCTCTACCCACTGCGTGTCCACTCTGTATCCACTGCGTATCCACTCTGTATGCACTGCGTATACACTCTGTATCCACTGCGTATCCACTCTGTATCCACTGCCTATCCATTCTGTATCCACTGCGTATCCACTATGTATCCACTGCGTATCCACTCTGTATCCACTGCGTATCCACTCTGTATGCACTGCGTATCCACTATGTATCCACTGCGTATCCACTCTCTGCCCACTGCGTATCCACTCTGTATCCACTGCGTATCCGCTCTGTATCCACTGCGTATCCACTCTCTACCCACTAGGTATCAACTCTGTATCCACTGCGTATCCACTCTGTATCCACTGCGTATCCACTCTGTATCCACTGCGTACTCACTCTGTATCCACTGCGTATCCACTGTGTATCCACTTTGTATCCACTGCGTATCTACTCTGTATCCACTGCGTATCCACTCTGTATCCACTGCGTATCCACTCTTTATGCACTGCGTATCCACTCTGTATGCACTAAGTATCCACTCTGTATCCACTGCGTATCCACTTTCTACCCACTGCGTATCCACTCTGTATTCACTCCGTATCCACTCTGTATCCACTGCGTATCCACTCTGTATTCACTGCGTATCCACTCTGTATTCACTGCGTATCCAGTCTCTACCCACTGCGTATCCGCTCTGTATCCACTGCGTATCCGCTCTGTATCCACTGCGTATCCACTCTCTACCCACTACGTATCCACTCTGTATCCACTGCGTATCCACTCTGTATCCACTGCGTATCCACTCTGTATCCACTGCGTATCCACTCT
The DNA here is from genome assembly GCF_052425735.1 of Oculina patagonica. NCBI lineage: Eukaryota > Metazoa > Cnidaria > Anthozoa > Scleractinia > Oculinidae > Oculina > Oculina patagonica. Next base: position 28,352,435 of record NC_135765.1, read on the forward strand.
GTATGCACTGCGTATCCACTATGTATCCACTGCGTATCCACTCTCTACCCACTGCGTGTCCACTCTGTATCCACTGCGTATCCGCTCTGTAAGCACTGCGTATCCACTCTGTATCCACTGCGTATCCACTCTGTATCCACTGCCTATCCATTCTGTATCCACTGCGTATCCACTATGTATCCACTGCGTATCCACTCTCTACCCACTGCGTATCCACTCTGTATCCACTGCGTATCCGCTCTGTATCCACTGCGTATCCATTCTGTATCCACTGCGTATCCACTCTGTTACCACTGCGTAACCACTCTGTATCCACTGCGTATCAACTCTGTATGCACTGCGTATCCACTATCTATCCACTGCGTATCCACTCTCTACCCACTGCGTATCCACTCTGTATCCACTGCGTATCCGCTCTGTATCCACTGCGTATCCACTCTCTACCCACTACGTATCCACTCTGTATCCACTGCGTATCTTCTCTGTATCCACTGCGTATCCACTCTGTATCCACTGCATATCCACTCTGTATCCACTGCGTAACCACTCTGTATCCACTGAGTATCGACTCTGTATGCACTGCGTATCCACTATCTATCCACTGCGTATCCACTCTCTACCCACTGCGTATCCACTCTGTATGCACTGCGTATCCACTCTGTATCCACTGCGTATCCACTCTGTATCCACTGCCTATCCATTCTGTATCCACTGCGTATCCTCTATGTATCCACTGCGTATCCACTCTGTATCCACTGCGTATCCACTCTGTATCCACTGCGTATCCACTCTGTATGCACTGCGTATCCACTATGTATCCACTGCGTATCCACTCTCTACCCACTGCGTATCCACTCTGTATGCACTAAGTATCCACTCTGTATCCACTGCGTATCCACTTTCTACCCACTGCGTATCCACTATGTATTCACTGCGTATCCACTCTGTATCCACTGCGTATCCACTCTGTATTCACTGCGTATCCAGTCTCTACCCACTGCGTATCCGCTCTGTATCCACTGCGTATCCGCTCTGTATTCACTGCGTATCCACTCTCTACCCACTACGTATCCACTCTGTATCCACTGCGTATCCACTCTGTCTCCACTGCGTATCCACTCTGTATCCACTGCGTATCCACTCTGTATGCACTGCGTATCCACTATGTATCCACTGCGTATCCACTCTGTATGCACTGCGTATCCACTATGTATCCACTGCGTATCCACACTGTATCCACTGCGTATCCACTCTGTATCCACTGCGTATCCACTCTGTATGCACTGCGTATCCACTATGTATCCACTGCGTATCCACTCTCTACCCACTGCGTATCCACTCTGTATCCACTGCGTATCCGCTCTGTATCCACTGCGTATCCATTCTGTATCCACTGCGTATCCACTCTGTTACCACTTCGTAACCACTCTGTATCCACTGCGTATCCACTCTGTATGCGCTGCGTATCCACTATCTATCCACTGCGTATCCACTCTCTACCCACTGCGTGTCCACTATGAATCCACTCTGTATCCACTGCGTGTCCACTCTGTATCCACTGCGTATCCGCTCTGTATCCACTGCGTATCCACTCTGTATCCACTGCGTATCCACTCTGTATCCACTGCGTATCCACTATGTATCCACTGCGTATCCACTCTATACCCACTGCGTAATAACTCTGTATCCACTGCGTATCCGCTCTGTATCCACTGCGTATCCACTCTCTACCCACTGCGTATCCACTCTGTATCCACTGCGTATCCGCTCTGTATCCACTGCGTATCCACTCTCTACCCACTACGTATCCACTCTGTATCCACTGCGTATCTTCTCTGAATCCACTGCGTATCCACTCTGTATCCACTGCATATCCACTCTGTATCCACTGCGTAACCACTCTGTATCCACTGAGTATCCACTCTGTATGCACTGCGTATCCACTATCTATCCACTGCGTATCCACTCTCTACCCACTGCGTATCCACTCTGTATGCACTGCGTATCCACTCTGTATCCACTGCGTATCCACTCTGTATCCACTGCCTATCCATTCTGTATCCACTGCGTATCCACTATGTATCCACTGCGTATCCACTCTGTATCCACTGCGTATCCACTTTCTACCCACTGCGTATCCACTATGTATTCACTGCGTATCCACTCTGTATCCACTGCGTATCCACTCTGTATTCACTGCGTATCCAGTCTCTACCCACTGCGTATCCGCTCTGTATCCACTGCGTATCCGCTCTGTATTCACTGCGTATCCACTCTCTACCCACTACGTATCCACTCTGTATCCACTGCGTATCCACTCTGTCTCCACTGCGTATCCACTCTGTATCCACTGCGTATCCACTCTGTATGCACTGCGTATCCACTATGTATCCACTGCGTATCCACTCTGTATGCACTGCGTATCCACTATGTATCCACTGCGTATCCACACTGTATCCACTGCGTATCCACTCTGTATCCACTGCGTATCCACTCTGTATGCACTGCGTATCCACTATGTATCCACTGCGTATCCACTCTCTACCCACTGCGTATCCACTCTGTATCCACTGCGTATCCGCTCTGTATCCACTGCGTATCCATTCTGTATCCACTGCGTATCCACTCTGTTACCACTTCGTAACCACTCTGTATCCACTGCGTATCCACTCTGTATGCGCTGCGTATCCACTATCTATCCACTGCGTATCCACTCTCTACCCACTGCGTGTCCACTATGAATCCACTCTGTATCCACTGCGTGTCCACTCTGTATCCACTGCGTATCCGCTCTGTATCCACTGCGTATCCACTCTGTATCCACTGCGTATCCACTCTGTATCCACTGCGTATCCACTATGTATCCACTGCGTATCCACTCTATACCCACTGCGTAATAACTCTGTATCCACTGCGTATCCGCTCTGTATCCACTGCGTATCCACTCTCTACCCACTGCGTATCCACTCTGTATCCACTGCGTATCCGCTCTGTATCCACTGCGTATCCACTCTCTACCCACTACGTATCCACTCTGTATCCACTGCGTATCTTCTCTGAATCCACTGCGTATCCACTCTGTATCCACTGCATATCCACTCTGTATCCACTGCGTAACCACTCTGTATCCACTGAGTATCCACTCTGTATGCACTGCGTATCCACTATCTATCCACTGCGTATCCACTCTCTACCCACTGCGTATCCACTCTGTATGCACTGCGTATCCACTCTGTATCCACTGCGTATCCACTCTGTATCCACTGCCTATCCATTCTGTATCCACTGCGTATCCACTATGTATCCACTGCGTATCCACTCTGTATCCACTGCGTATCCACTCTGTATGCACTGCGTATCCACTCTGTATGCACTGCGTATCCACTATGTATCCACTGCGTATCCACTCTCTACCCACTGCGTATCCACTCTGTATGCACTAAGTATCCACTCTGTATCCACTGCGTATCCACTTTCTACCCACTGCGTATCCACTATGTATTCACTGAGTATCCACTCTGTATCCACTGCGTATCCACTCTGTATTCACTGCGTATCCACTCTGTATTCACTGCGTATCCAGTCTCTACCCACTGCGTATCCGCTCTGTATCCACTGCGTATCCGCTCTGTATCCACTGCGTATCCACTCTCTACCCACTACGTATCCACTCTGTATCCACTGCGTATCCACTCTGTATCCACTGCGTATCCACTCTGTATCCACTGCGTATCCACTCTGTATTCACTGCGTATCCACTCTGTATTCACTGCGTATCCACTCTCTACCCACTGCGTGTCCACTCTGTATCCACTGCGTATCCGCTCTATATGCACTGCGTATCCACTCTGTATCCACTGCGTATCCACTCTGTATCCACTGCCTATCCATTCTGTATCCACTGCGTATCCACTATGTATCCACTGCGTATCCACTCTGTATCCACTGCGTATCCACTCTGTATCCACTGCGTATCCACTCTGTATGCACTGCGTATCCACTATGTATCCACTGCGTATCCACTCTCTACCCACTGCGTATCCACTCTGTATCCACTGCGTATCCGCTCTGTATCCACTGCGTATCCATTCTGTATCCACTGCGTATCCACTCTGTTACCACTTCGTAACCACTCTGTATCCACTGCGTATCCACTCTGTATGCGCTGCGTATCCACTATCTATCCACTGCGTATCCACTCTCTACCCACTGCGTGTCCACTATGAATCCACTCTGTATCCACTGCGTGTCCACTCTGTATCCACTGCGTATCCGCTCTGTATCCACTTTGTATCCACTCTGTATCCACTGCGTATCCACTCTGTATCCACTGCGTATCCACTATGTATCCACTGCGTATCCACTCTATACCCACTGCGTAATAACTCTGTATCCACTGCGTATCCGCTCTGTATCCACTGCGAATCCACTCTCTACCCACTACGTATCCACTCTGTATCCACTGCGTATCCACTCTGTATCCACTGCGTATCCACTCTGTATCCACTGCGTATCCACTCTGTATCCACTGCGTATCCACTGTGTATCCACTTTGTATCCACTGCGTATCTACTCTGTATCCACTGCGTATCCACTCTGTATCCACTGCGTATCCACTCTTTATGCACTGCGTATCCACTCTGTATGCACTGCCTATCCACTCTGTATCCACTGCGTATCCATTCTGTATCCATTGCGTATCCACTATGTATCCACTGCGTATCCACTCTGTATCCACTGCGTATCTACTCTGTATCCACTGCGTATCCGCTCTGTATCCACTGCGTATCCACTCTCTACCCACTACGTATCCACTCTGTATCCACTGCGTGTCCACTCTGTATCCACTGCGTATCCACTCTGTATCCACTGCGTATCCACTCTGTATCCACTGCGTATCCACTGTGTATCCACTTTGTATCCACTGCGTATCTACTCTGTATCCACTGCGTATCCACTCTGTATCTACTGCGTATCCACTCTTTATGCACTGCGTATCCACTCTGTATCCACTGCGTATCCACTTTCTACCCACTGCGTATCCACTCTGTATTCACTGCGTATCCACTCTGTATCCACTGCGTATCCACTCTGTATTCACTGCGTATCCACTCTGTATCCACTGCGTATCCGCTCTGTATCCACTGCGTATCCACTCTCTACCCACTACGTATCCACTCTGTATCCACTGCGTATCCACTCTGTATCCACTGCGTATCCACTCTGTATGCACTGCGTACCCACTATGTATCCACTGCGTATCCACTCTCTACCCACTGTGTATCCACTCTGTATCCACTGCGTATCCACTCTGTATGCACTGCGTATCCACTATGTATCCACTGAGTATCCACTCTGTATGCACTGCGTATCCACTATCTATCCACTGCGTATCCACTCTCTACCCACTGCGTATCCACTCTGTATGCACTGCGTATCCACTCTGTATCCACTGCGTATCCACTCTGTATCCACTGCCTATCCATTCTGTATCCACTGCGTATCCACTATGTATCCACTGCGTATCCACTCTGTATCCACTGCGTATCCACTCTGTATCCACTGCGTATCCACTCTTTATGCACTGCGTATCCACTCTGTATGCACTGCCTATCCACTCTGTATCCACTGCGTATCCATTCTGTATCCATTGCGTATCCACTATGTATCCACTGCGTATCCACTCTGTATCCACTGCGTATCTACTCTGTATCCACTGCGTATCCGCTCTGTATCCACTGCGTATCCACTCTCTACCCACTACGTATCCACTCTGTATCCACTGCGTGTCCACTCTGTATCCACTGCGTATCCACTCTGTATCCACTGCGTATCCACTCTGTATCCACTGCGTATCCACTGTGTATCCACTTTGTATCCACTGCGTATCTACTCTGTATCCACTGCGTATCCACTCTGTATCTACTGCGTATCCACTCTTTATGCACTGCGTATCCACTCTGTATCCACTGCGTATCCACTTTCTACCCACTGCGTATCCACTCTGTATTCACTGCGTATCCACTCTGTATCCACTGCGTATCCACTCTGTATTCACTGCGTATCCACTCTGTATCCACTGCGTATCCGCTCTGTATCCACTGCGTATCCACTCTCTACCCACTACGTATCCACTCTGTATCCACTGCGTATCCACTCTGTATCCACTGCGTATCCACTCTGTATGCACTGCGTACCCACTATGTATCCACTGCGTATCCACTCTCTACCCACTGTGTATCCACTCTGTATCCACTGCGTATCCACTCTGTATGCACTGCGTATCCACTATGTATCCACTGAGTATCCACTCTGTATGCACTGCGTATCCACTATCTATCCACTGCGTATCCACTCTCTACCCACTGCGTATCCACTCTGTATGCACTGCGTATCCACTCAGTATCCACTGCGTATCCACTCTGTATCCACTGCCTATCCATTCTGTATCCACTGCGTATCCACTATGTATCCACTGCGTATCCACTCTGTATCCACTGCGTATCCACTCTGTATGCACTGCGTATCCACTCTGTATGCACTGCGTATCCACTATGTATCCACTGCGTATCCACTCTCTACCCACTGCGTATCCACTCTGTATGCACTAAGTATCCACTCTGTATCCACTGCGTATCCACTTTCTACCCACTGCGTATCCACTATGTATTCACTGCGTATCCACTCTGTATCCACTGCGTATCCACTCTGTATTCACTGCGTATCCACTCTGTATTCACTGCGTATCCAGTCTCTACCCACTGCGTATCCGCTCTGTATCCACTGCGTATCCGCTCTGTATCCACTGCGTATCCACTCTCTACCCACTACGTATCCACTCTGTATCCACTGCGTATCCACTCTGTATCCACTGCGTATCCACTCTGTATCCACTGCGTATCCACTCTGTATTCACTGCGTATCCACTCTGTATTCACTGCGTATCCACTCTCTACCCACTGCGTGTCCACTCTGTATCCACTGCGTATCCGCTCTATATGCACTGCGTATCCACTCTGTATCCACTGCGTATCCACTCTGTATCCACTGCCTATCCATTCTGTATCCACTGCGTATCCACTATGTATCCACTGCGTATCCACTCTGTATCCACTGCGTATCCACTCTGTATCCACTGCGTATCCACTCTGTATGCACTGCGTATCCACTATGTATCCACTGCGTATCCACTCTCTACCCACTGCGTATCCACTCTGTATCCACTGCGTATCCGCTCTGTATCCACTGCGTATCCATTCTGTATCCACTGCGTATCCACTCTGTTACCACTTCGTAACCACTCTGTATCCACTGCGTATCCACTCTGTATGCGCTGCGTATCCACTATCTATCCACTGCGTATCCACTCTCTACCCACTGCGTGTCCACTATGAATCCACTCTGTATCCACTGCGTGTCCACTCTGTATCCACTGCGTATCCGCTCTGTATCCACTGCGTATCCACTCTGTATCCACTGCGTATCCACTCTGTATCCACTGCGTATCCACTATGTATCCACTGCGTATCCACTCTATACCCACTGCGTAATAACTCTGTATCCACTGCGTATCCGCTCTGTATCCACTGCGAATCCACTCTCTACCCACTACGTATCCACTCTGTATCCACTGCGTATCCACTCTGTATCCACTGCGTATCCACTCTGTATCCACTGCGTATCCACTCTGTATCCACTGCGTATCCACTGTGTATCCACTTTGTATCCACTGCGTATCTACTCTGTATCCACTGCGTATCCACTCTGTATCCACTGCGTATCCACTCTTTATGCACTGCGTATCCACTCTGTATGCACTGCCTATCCACTCTGTATCCACTGCGTATCCATTCTGTATCCATTGCGTATCCACTATGTATCCACTGCGTATCCACTCTGTATCCACTGCGTATCTACTCTGTATCCACTGCGTATCCGCTCTGTATCCACTGCGTATCCACTCTCTACCCACTACGTATCCACTCTGTATCCACTGCGTGTCCACTCTGTATCCACTGCGTATCCACTCTGTATCCTCTGCGTATCCACTCTGTATCCACTGCGTATCCACTGTGTATCCACTTTGTATCCACTGCGTATCTACTCTGTATCCACTGCGTATCCACTCTGTATCTACTGCGTATCCACTCTTTATGCACTGCGTATCCACTCTGTATGCACTGCGTATCCACTCTGTATCCACTGCGTATCCACTTTCTACCCACTGCGTATCCACTCTGTATTCACTGCGTATCCACTCTGTATCCACTGCGTATCCACTCTGTATTCACTGCGTATCCACTCTGTATCCACTGCGTATCCGCTCTGTATCCACTGCGTATCCACTCTCTACCCACTACGTATCCACTCTGTATCCACTGCGTATCCACTCTGTATGCACTGCGTATCCACTCTGTATGCACTGCGTACCCACTATGTATCCACTGCGTATCCACTCTCTACCCACTGCGTATCCACTCTGTATCCACTGCGTATCCACTCTGTATGCACTGCGTATCCACTATGTATCCACTGCGTATCCACTCTGTATGCACTGCGTATCCACTATGTATCCACTGCGTATCCACTCTGTATCCACTGCGTATCCACTCTGTATCCACTGCGTATCCACTCTGTATGCACTGCGTATCCACTATGTATCCACTGCGTATCCACTCTCTACCCACTGCGTATCCACTCTGTATCCACTGCGTATCCGCTCTGTATCCACTGCGTATCCATTCTGTATCCACTGCGTATCCACTCTGTTACCACTTCGTAACCACTCTGTATCCACTGCGTATCCACTCTGTATGCGCTGCGTATCCACTATCTATCCACTGCGTATCCACTCTCTACCCACTGCGTGTCCACTATGAATCCACTCTGTATCCACTGCGTGTCCACTCTGTATCCACTGCGTATCCGCTCTGTATCCACTGCGTATCCACTCTGTATCCACTGCGTATCCACTCTGTATCCACTGCGTATCCACTATGTATCCACTGCGTATCCACTCTATACCCACTGCGTAATAACTCTGTATCCACTGCGTATCCGCTCTGTATCCACTGCGTATCCACTCTCTACCCACTGCGTATCCACTCTGTATCCACTGCGTATCCGCTCTGTATCCACTGCGTATCCACTCTCTACCCACTACGTATCCACTCTGTATCCACTGCGTATCTTCTCTGTATCCACTGCGTATCCACTCTGTATCCACTGCATATCCACTCTGTATCCACTGCGTAACCACTCTGTATCCACTGAGTATCCACTCTGTATGCACTGCGTATCCACTATCTATCCACTGCGTATCCACTCTCTACCCACTGCGTATCCACTCTGTATGCACTGCGTATCCACTCTGTATCCACTGCGTATCCACTCTGTATCCACTGCCTATCCATTCTGTATCCACTGCGTATCCACTATGTATCCACTGCGTATCCACTCTGTATCCACTGCGTATCCACTCTGTATGCACTGCGTATCCACTCTGTATGCACTGCGTATCCACTATGTATCCACTGCGTATCCACTCTCTACCCACTGCGTATCCACTCTGTATGCACTAAGTATCCACTCTGTATCCACTGCGTATCCACTTTCTACCCACTGCGTATCCACTATGTATTCACTGCGTATCCACTTTGTATCCACTGCGTATCCACTCTGTATTCACTGCGTATCCACTCTGTATTCACTGCGTATCCAGTCTCTACCCACTGCGTATCCGCTCTGTATCCACTGCGTATCCGCTCTGTATCCACTGCGTATCCACTCTCTACCCACTACGTATCCACTCTGTATCCACTGCGTATCCACTCTGTATCCACTGCGTATCCACTCTGTATCCACTGCGTATCCACTCTGTATTCACTGCGTATCCACTCTGTATTCACTGCGTATCCACTCTCTACCCACTGCGTGTCCACTCTGTATCCACTGCGTATCCGCTCTATATGCACTGCGTATCCACTCTGTATCCACTGCGTATCCACTCTGTATCCACTGCCTATCCATTCTGTATCCACTGCGTATCCACTATGTATCCACTGCGTATCCACTCTGTATCCACTGCGTATCCACTCTGTATCCACTGCGTATCCACTCTGTATGCACTGCGTATCCACTATGTATCCACTGCGTATCCACTCTCTACCCACTGCGTATCCACTCTGTATCCACTGCGTATCCGCTCTGTATCCACTGCGTATCCATTCTGTATCCACTGCGTATCCACTCTGTTACCACTTCGTAACCACTCTGTATCCACTGCGTATCCACTCTGTATGCGCTGCGTATCCACTATCTATCCACTGCGTATCCACTCTCTACCCACTGCGTGTCCACTATGAATCCACTCTGTATCCACTGCGTGTCCACTCTGTATCCACTGCGTATCCGCTCTGTATCCACTGCGTATCCACTCTGTATCCACTGCGTATCCACTCTGTATCCACTGCGTATCCACTATGTATCCACTGCGTATCCACTCTATACCCACTGCGTAATAACTCTGTATCCACTGCGTATCCGCTCTGTATCCACTGCGAATCCACTCTCTACCCACTACGTACCCACTCTGTATCCACTGCGTATCCACTCTGTATCCACTGCGTATCCACTCTGTATCCACTGCGTATCCACTCTGTATCCACTGCGTATCCACTGTGTATCCACTTTGTATCCACTGCGTATCTACTCTGTATCCACTGCGTATCCACTCTGTATCCACTGCGTATCCACTCTTTATGCACTGCGTATCCACTCTGTATGCACTGCCTATCCACTCTGTATCCACTGCGTATCCATTCTGTATCCATTGCGTATCCACTATGTATCCACTGCGTATCCACTCTGTATCCACTGCGTATCTACTCTGTATCCACTGCGTATCCGCTCTGTATCCACTGCGTATCCACTCTCTACCCACTACGTATCCACTCTGTATCCACTGCGTGTCCACTCTGTATCCACTGCGTATCCACTCTGTATCCACTGCGTATCCACTCTGTATCCACTGCGTATCCACTGTGTATCCACTTTGTATCCACTGCGTATCTACTCTGTATCCACTGCGTATCCACTCTGTATCTACTGCGTATCCACTCTTTATGCACTGCGTATCCACTCTGTATGCACTGCGTATCCACTCTGTATCCACTGCGTATCCACTTTCTACCCACTGCGTATCCACTCTGTATTCACTGCGTATCCACTCTGTATCCACTGCGTATCCACTCTGTATTCACTGCGTATCCACTCTGTATCCACTGCGTATCCGCTCTGTATCCACTGCGTATCCACTCTCTACCCACTACGTATCCACTCTGTATCCACTGCGTATCCACTCTGTATCCACTGCGTATCCACTCTGTATGCACTGCGTATCCACTATGTATCCACTGCGTATCCACTCTCTACCCACTGCGTATCCACTCTGTATCCACTGCGTATCCGCTCTGTATCCACTGCGTATCCATTCTGTATCCACTGCGTATCCACTCTGTTACCACTGCGTAACCACTCTGTATCCACTGCGTAACCACTCTGTATCCACTGCGTATCCACTCTGTATGCACTGCGTATCCACTATCTATCCACTGCGTATCCACTCTCTACCCACTGCGTATCCACTCTGTATCCACTGGGTTTCCGCTCTGTATCCACTGCGTATTCACTCTCTACCCACTACGTATCCACTCTGTATCCACTGCGTATCCACTCTGTATTCACTGCGTATTCACTCTGTATCCACTCTGTATCCACTGCGTATATACTCTGTATCCACTGCGTATCCACTCTGTATCTACTGCGTATCCACTCTGTATCCACTGCGTATCCACTCTGTATTCACTGCGTATCCACTCTCCACCCACTGCGTATCAACTCTGTATCCACTGCGTCTCCGCTCTGTATCCACTGCGTATCCATTCCTTATCCACTGCGTATCCACTCTGTAACCACTGCGTAACCACTCTGTATCCAGTGCGTATCCACTCTGTATGCACTGCGTATCCACTATCTATCCACTGGGTATCCACTCTTTACCCAGTTCGTATCCACTCTGTATCCACTGCGTATCCGCTCTGTATCCACTGCGTATCCACTCTCTACCCACTACGTATCCACTCTGTATCCACTGCGTATCTTCTCTGTATCCACTGCGTATCCACTGTGTATCCACTGCGTAACCACTCTGTATCCACTGCGTATCCACTCTGTATGCACTGCGTATCCACTATCTATCCACTGCGTATCCACTCTCTACCCAATGCGTATCCACTCTGTATCCACTGCGTTTCCGCTCTTTATCCACTGCGTATTCACTCTCTACCCACCACGTATCCACTCTCTACCCACTGCGTATCCACTCTGTATTCACTGCGTATCCACTCTGTATCCACTCTGTATCTACTGCGTATATACTCTGTATCCACTGCGTATCCACTCTGTATCCACTGCGTATCCACTCTGTATCCACTGCGTATCCACTCTGTATTCACTGCGTATCCACTCTTTATCCACTGCGTATCCACTCTCTACCCACTGCGTATCCACTCTGTATCCACTTCGTATCCGCTCTGTATCCAGTGCGTATCCACTATCTACCCACTACGTATCCACTCTGTATCCACTGCGTATTTCCTCTGTATCCACTGCGTATCCACTCTGTATCCACTGCGTATCCACTCTGTATCCACTGCGTATCCACTCTGTATCCACTGCGTATCTACTCTGTATCCACTGCGTATCCACTCTGTATCCACTGCGTATCCACTCTGTATCCACTGCGTATCCACTCTGTATCCACTGCGTATCCACTCTGTATGCATTGCGTATTCACTCTGTATCCACTGCGTATCCACTCTCTACCCACGTCGTATCCACTCTGTATCCACTGCGTATCCACTCTGTATCCACTGCGTATCCACTCTGTATCCACTGCGTATCCACTGCGTATCCACTCTGTATGCACTGCAAATCCGCTCTGTATCCACTGCGTAGCCACTCTCTACCCACTACGTATCCACTTTGTATCCACTGCGTATCCACTCTGTATCCACTGCGTATCCACTCTGTATGCACTGCCTATCCACTCTGTATCCACTGCGTATCCATTCTGTATCCACTGCGTATCCACTATGTATCCACTGCGTATCCACTCTGTATCCACTGCGTATCCACTCTGTATCCACTGCGTATCTACTCTGTATCCACTGCGTATCCACTTTGTATCCACTGCGTATCCACTCTCTACCCACTTCGTATCCACTCTGTATCCACTGCGTATCCACTCTGTATCCACTTCATATCCACTCTGTATCCACTGCGTATCCACTCTGTATGCACTGCGTATCCACTATCTATCCACTGCGTATCCACTCTCTACCCACTGCGTATCCACTCTGTATCCACTGCGTTTCCGCTCTGTATCCACTGCGTATTCACTCTCTACCCACTACGTATCCACTCTGTATCCACTGCGTATCCACTCTGTATTCACTGCGTATCCACTCTTTATCCACTCTGTATCCACTGCGTATATACTCTGTATCCACTGCGTATCCACTCTGTATCCACTGCGTATCCACTCTGTATCCACTGCGTATCCACTCTGTATTCACTGCGTATCCACTCTCTACCCACTGCGTATCAACTCTGTATCAACTGCGTATCCGCTCTGTATCCACTGCGTATCCATTCCTTATCCACTGCGTATCCACTCTGTAACCACTGCGTAACCACTCTGTATCCACTGCGTATCCACTTTGTATGCACTGCGTATCCACTATCTATCCACTGCGTATCCACTCTCTACCCACTGCGTATCCACTCTGTATCCACTGCGTATCCGCTCTGTATCCTCTGCGTATCCACTCTCTACCCACTACGTATCCACTCTGTATCCACTGCGTATCTTCTCTGTATCCACTGCGTATCCACTCTGTATCCACTGCGTAACCACTCTGTATCCACTGCGTATCCACTCTGTATGCACTGAGTATCCACTATCTATCCACTGCGTATCCACTCTCTACCCAATGCGTATCCACTCTGTATCCACTGCGTTTCCGCTCTTTATCCACTGCGTATTCACTCTCTACCCACTACGTATCCACTCTCTACCCACTGCGTATCCACTCTGTATTCACTGCGTATCCACTCTGTATCCACTCTGTATCCACTGCGTATATACTCTGTATCCACTGCGTATCCACTCTGTATCCACTGCGTATCCACTCTGTATCGACTGCGTATCCACTCTGTATTCACTGCGTATCCACTCTTTATCCACTGCGTATCCACTCTCTACCCACTGCGTATCAACTCTGTATCCACTTCGTATCCGCTCTGTATCCAGTGCGTATCCACTCTCTACCCACTACGTATCCACTCTGTATCCACTGCGTATCTTCTCTGTATCCACTGCGTATCCACTCTGTATCCACTGCGTATCCACTCTGTATCCACTGCGTATCCACTCTGTATCCACTGCGTATCTACTCTGTATCCACTGCGTATCCACTCTGTATCCACTGCGTATCCACTGTGTATCCACTTTGTATCCACTGCGTATCTACTCTGTATCCACTGCGTATCCACTCTCTACCCACTGCGTATCCACTCTGTATCCACTGCTTGTCTACTCTGTATCCACTGCGTATCCACTCTGTATCCACTGCGTATCCACTCTCTACCCACTGCGTATCCACTCTGTATCCACTGCGTATCCACTCTGTATCCACTGCGTATCCACTCTGTATGCATTGCGTATTCACTCTGTATCCACTGCGTATCCACTCTCTACCCACTTCGTATCCACTCTGTATCCACTGCGTATCCACTTTGTATCCACTGCGTATCCACTCTGTATCCACTGCGTATCCACTGCGTATCCACTCTGTATGCACTGCAAATCCGGTCTGTATCCACTGCGTAGCCACTCTCTACCCACTACGTATCCACTCTGTATCCACTGCGTATCCACTTTCTACCCACTGCGTATCCACTATGTATTCACTGCGTATCCACTCTGTATCCACTGCGTATCCACTCTGTATTCACTGCGTATCCACTCTGTATTCACTGCGTATCCAGTCTCTACCCACTGCGTATCCGCTCTGTATCCACTGCGTATCCGCTCTGTATCCACTGCGTATCCACTCTCTACCCACTACGTATCCACTCTGTATCCACTGCGTATCCACTCTGTATCCACTGCGTATCCACTCTGTATCCACTGCGTATCCACTCTGTATTCACTGCGTATCCACTCTGTATTCACTGCGTATCCACTCTCTACCCACTGCGTGTCCACTCTGTATCCACTGCGTATCCGCTCTATATGAACTGCGTATCCACTCTGTATCCACTGCGTATCCACTCTGTATCCACTGCCTATCCATTCTGTATCCACTGCGTATCCACTATGTATCCACTGCGTATCCACTCTGCATCCACTGCGTATCCACTCTGTATCCACTGCGTATCCACTCTGTATGCACTGCGTATCCACTATGTATCCACTGCGTATCCACTCTCTACCCACTGCGTATCCACTCTGTATCCACTGCGTATCCGCTCTGTATCCACTGCGTATCCATTCTGTATCCACTGCGTATCCACTCTGTTACCACTTCGTAACCACTCTGTATCCACTGCGTATCCACTCTGTATGCGCTGCGTATCCACTATCTATCCACTGCGTATCCACTCTCTACCCACTGCGTGTCCACTATGAATCCACTCTGTATCCACTGCGTGTCCACTCTGTATCCACTGCGTATCCGCTCTGTATCCACTGCGTATCCACTCTGTATCCACTGCGTATCCACTCTGTATCCACTGCGTATCCACTATGTATCCACTGCGTATCCACTCTATACCCACTGCGTAATAACTCTGTATCCACTGCGTATCCGCTCTGTATCCACTGCGTATCCACTCTCTACCCACTACGTATCCACTCTGTATCCACTGCGTATCCACTCTGTATCCACTGCGTATCCACTCTGTATCCACTGCGTATCCACTCTGTATCCACTGCGTATCCACTGTGTATCCACTTTGTATCCACTGCGTATCTACTCTGTATCCACTGCGTATCCACTCTGTATCCACTGCGTATCCACTCTTTATGCACTGCGTATCCACTCTGTATGCACTGCCTATCCACTCTGTATCCACTGCGTATCCATTCTGTATCCATTGCGTATCCACTATGTATCCACTGCGTATCCACTCTGTATCCACTGCGTATCTACTCTGTATCCACTGCGTATCCGCTCTGTATCCACTGCGTATCCACTCTCTACCCACTACGTATCCACTCTGTATCCACTGCGTGTCCACTCTGTATCCATTGCGTATCCACTCTGTATCCACTGCGTATCCTCTGTGTATCCACTTTGTATCCACTGCGTATCTACTCTGTATCCACTGCGTATCCACTCTGTATCTACTGCGTATCCACTCTTTATGCACTGCGTATCCACTCTGTATGCACTGCGTATCCACTCTGTATCCACTACGTATCCACTTTCTACCCACTACGTATCCACTCTGTATCCACTGCGTATCCACTCTGTATCCACTGCGTATCCACTCTGTATCCACTGCGTATCCACATTGTATCCACTTTGTATCCACTGCGTATCTACTCTGTATCCACTGCGTATCCACTCTGTATCTACTGCGTATCCACTCTTTATGCACTGCGTATCCACTCTGTATGCACTGCGTATCCACTCTGTATCCACTGCGTATCCGCTCTGTATCCACTGCGTATCCACTCTCTACCCACTACGTATCCACTCTGTATCCACTGCGTATCCACTCTGTATCCACTGCGTATCCACTCTGTATCCACTGCGTATCCACTGTGTATCCACTTTGTATCCACTGCGTATCTACTCTGTATCCACTGCGTATCCACTCTGTATCTACTGTGTATCCACTCTTTATGCACTGCGTATCCACTCTGTATGCACTGCGTATCCACTCTGTATCCACTGCGTATCCACTTTCTACCCACTGCGTATCCACTCTGTATTCACTGCGTATCCACTCTGTATCCACTGCGTATCCACTCTGTATTCACTGCGTATCCACTCTGTATCCACTGCGTATCCGCTCTGTATCCACTGCGTATCCACTCTCTACCCACTACGTATCCACTCTGTATCCACTGCGTATCCACTTTGTATCCACTGCGTATCCACTCTGTATGCACTGCGTATCCACTATGTATCCACTGCGTATCCACTCTCTACCCACTGCGTATCCACTCTGTATCCACTGCGTATCCGCTCTGTATCCACTGCGTATCCATTCTGTATCCACTGCGTATCCACTCTGTTACCACTGCGTAACCACTCTGTATCCACTGCGTAACCACTCTGTATCCACTGCGTATCCACTCTGTATGCACTGCGTATCCACTATCTATCCACTGCGTATCCACTCTCTACCCACTGCGTATCCACTCTGTATCCACTGCGTTTCCGCTCTGTATCCACTGCGTATTCACTCTCTACCCACTACGTATCCACTCTGTATCCACTGCGTATCCACTCTGTATTCACTGCGTATCCACTCTGTATCCACTCTGTATCCACTGCGTATATACTCTGTATCCACTGCGTATCCACTCTGTATCTACTGCGTATCCACTCTGTATCCACTGCGTATCCACTCTGTATTCACTGCGTATCCACTCTCCACCCACTGCGTATCAACTCTGTATCCACTGCGTCTCCGCTCTGTATCCACTGCGTATCCATTCCTTATCCACTGCGTATCCACTCTGTAACCACTGCGTAACCACTCTGTATCCACTGCGTATCCACTATCTATCCACTGGGTATCCACTCTCTACCCAGTTCGTATCCACTCTGTATCCACTGCGTATCCGCTCTGTATCCACTGCGTATCCACTCTCTACCCACTACGTATCCACTCTGTATCCACTGCGTATCTTCTCTGTATCCACTGCGTATCCACTCTGTATCCACTGCGTAACCACTCTGTATCCACTGCGTATCCACTCTGTATGCACTGCGTTTCCACTATCTATCCACTGCGTATCCACTCTCTACCCAATGCGTATCCACTCTGTATCCACTGCGTTTCCGCTCTTTATCCACTGCGTATTCACTCTCTACCCACCACGTATCCACTCTCTACCCACTGCGTATCCACTCTGTATTCACTGCGTATCCACTCTGTATCCACTCTGTATCCACTGCGTATATACTCTGTATCCACTGCGTATCCACTCTGTATCCACTGCGTATCCACTCTGTATCCACTGCGTATCCACTCTGTATTCACTGCGTATCCACTCTTTATCCACTGCGTATCCACTCTCTACCCACTGCGTATCCACTCTGTATCCACTTCGTATCCGCTCTGTATCCAGTGCGTATCCACTCTCTACCCACTACGTATCCACTCTGTATCCACTGCGTATTTTCTCTGTATCCACTGCGTATCCACTCTGTATCCACTGCGTATCCACTCTGTATCCACTGCGTATCCACTCTGTATCCACTGCGTATCTACTCTGTATCCACTGCGTATCCACTCTGTATCCACTGCGTATCCACTCTGTATCCACTGCGTATCCACTGTGTATCCACTTTGTATCCACTGCGTATCTACTCTGTATCCACTGCGTATCCACTCTCTACCCACTGCGTATCCACTCTGTATCCACTGCCTGTCTACTCTGTATCCACTGCGTATCCACTCTGTATCCACTGCGTATCCACTCTCTACCCACTGCGTATCCACTCTGTATCCACTGCGTATCCACTCTGTATCCACTGCGTATCCACTCTGTATGCATTGCGTATTCACTCTGTATCCACTGCGTATCCACTCTCTACCCACTTCGTATCTACTCTGTATCCACTGCGTATCCACTCTGTATCCACTGCGTATCCACTCTGTATCCACTGCGTATCCACTGCGTATCCACTCTGTATGCACTGCAAATCCGCTCTGTATCCACTGCGTAGCCACTCTCTACCCACTACGTATCCACTTTGTATCCACTGCGTATCCACTCTGTATCCACTGCGTATCCACTCTGTATGCACTGCCTATCCACTCTGTATCCACTGCGTATCCATTCTGTATCCACTGCGTATCCACTATGTATCCACTGCGTATCCACTCTGTATCCACTGCGTATCCACTATGTATCCACTGCGTATCCACTCTGTATCCACTGCGTATCTACTCTGTATCCACTGCGTATCCACTCTGTATCCACTGCGTATCCACTATGTATCCACTGCGTATCCATTCTGTATCCACTGCGTTTCCACTATGTATCCACTGCGTATCCACTCTGTATCCACTGCGTATCCACTATGTATCCACTGCGTATCCACTCTGTATCCACTGCGTATCCACTCTGTATGCACTGCGTATCCACTATCTATCCACTGCGTATCCACTCTCTACCCAATGCGTATCCACTCTGTATCCACTGCGTTTCCGCTCTTTATCCACTGCGTATTTACTCTCTACCCACTACGTATCCACTCTCTACCCACTGCGTATCCACTCTGTATTCACTGCGTATCCACTCTGTATCCACTCTGTATCCACTGCGTATATACTCTGTATCCACTGCGTATCCACTCTGTATCCACTGCGTATCCACTCTGTATCCACTGCGTATCCACTCTGTATTCACTGCGTATCCACTCTTTATCCACTGCGTATCCACTCTCTACCCACTGCGTATCCACTCTGTATCCACTTCGTATCCGCTCTGTATCCAGTGCGTATCCACTCTCTACCCACTACGTATCCACTCTGTATCCACTGCGTATCTTCTCTGTATCCACTGCGTATCCACTCTGTATCCACTGCGTATCCACTCTGTATCCACTGCGTATCCACTCTGTATCCACTGCGTATCTACTCTGTATCCACTGCGTATCCACTCTGTATCCACTGCGTATCCACTCTGTATCCACTGCGTATCCACTGTGTATCCACTTTGTATCCACTGCGTATCTACTCTGTATCCACTGCGTATCCACTCTCTACCCACTGCGTATCCACTCTGTATCCACTGCTTGTCTACTCTGTATCCACTGCGTATCCACTCTGTATCCACTGCGTATCCACTCTCTACCCACTGCGTATCCACTCTGTATCCACTGCGTATCCACTCTGTATCCACTGCGTATCCACTCTGTATGCATTGCGTATTCACTCTGTATCCACTGCGTATCCACTCTCTACCCACGTCGTATCCACTCTGTATCCACTGCGTATCCACTCTGTATCCACTGCGTATCCACTCTGTATCCACTGCGTATCCACTGCGTATCCACTCTGTATGCACTGCAAATCCGCTCTGTATCCACTGCGTAGCCACTCTCTACCCACTACGTATCCACTTTGTATCCACTGCGTATCCACTCTGTATCCACTGCGTATCCACTCTGTATGCACTGCCTATCCACTCTGTATCCACTGCGTATCCATTCTGTATCCACTGCGTATCCACTATGTATCCACTGCGTATCCACTCTGTATCCACTGCGTATCCACTCTGTATCTACTGCGTATCTACTCTGTATCCACTGCGTATCCACTTTGTATCCACTGCGTATCCACTCTCTACCCACTTCGTATCCACTCTGTATCCACTGCGTATCCACTCTGTATCCACTTCATATCCACTCTGTATCCACTGCGTATCCACTCTGTATGCACTGCGTATCCACTATCTATCCACTGCGTATCCACTCTCTACCCACTGCGTATCCACTCTGTATCCACTGCGTTTCCGCTCTGTATCCACTGCGTATTCACTCTCTACCCACTACGTATCCACTCTGTATCCACTGCGTATCCACTCTGTATTCACTGCGTATCCACTCCTTATCCACTCTGTATCCACTGCGTATATACTCTGTATCCACTGCGTATCCACTCTGTATCCACTGCGTATCCGCTCTGTATCCTCTGCGTATCCACTCTCTACCCACTACGTATCCACTCTGTATCCACTGCGTATCTTCTCTGTATCCACTGCGTATCCACTCTGTATCCACTGCGTAACCACTCTGTATCCACTGCGTATCCACTCTGTATGCACTGAGTATCCACTATCTATCCACTGCGTATCCACTCTCTACCCAATGCGTATCCACTCTGTATCCACTGCGTTTCCGCTCTTTATCCACTGCGTATTCACTCTCTACCCACTACGTATCCACTCTCTACCCACTGCGTATCCACTCTGTATTCACTGCGTATCCACTCTGTATCCACTCTGTATCCACTGCGTATATACTCTGTATCCACTGCGTATCCACTCTGTATCCACTGCGTATCCACTCTGTATCGACTGCGTATCCACTCTGTATTCACTGCGTATCCACTCTTTATCCACTGCGTATCCACTCTCTACCCACTGCGTATCAACTCTGTATCCACTTCGTATCCGCTCTGTATCCAGTGCGTATCCACTCTCTACCCACTACGTATCCACTCTGTATCCACTGCGTATCTTCTCTGTATCCACTGCGTATCCACTCTGTATCCACTGCGTATCCACTCTGTATCCACTGCGTATCCACTCTGTATCCACTGCGTATCTACTCTGTATCCACTGCGTATCCACTCTGTATCCACTGCGTATCCACTGTGTATCCACTTTGTATCCACTGCGTATCTACTCTGTATCCACTGCGTATCCACTCTCTACCCACTGCGTATCCACTCTGTATCCACTGCTTGTCTACTCTGTATCCACTGCGTATCCACTCTGTATCCACTGCGTATCCACTCTCTACCCACTGCGTATCCACTCTGTATCCACTGCGTATCCACTCTGTATCCACTGCGTATCCACTCTGTATGCATTGCGTATTCACTCTGTATCCACTGCGTATCCACTCTCTACCCACTTCGTATCCACTCTGTATCCACTGCGTATCCACTTTGTATCCACTGCGTATCCACTCTGTATCCACTGCGTATCCACTGCGTATCCACTCTGTATGCACTGCAAATCCGGTCTGTATCCACTGCGTAGCCACTCTCTACCCACTACGTATCCACTCTGTATCCACTGCGTATCCACTTTCTACCCACTGCGTATCCACTATGTATTCACTGCGTATCCACTCTGTATCCACTGCGTATCCACTCTGTATTCACTGCGTATCCACTCTGTATTCACTGCGTATCCAGTCTCTACCCACTGCGTATCCGCTCTGTATCCACTGCGTATCCGCTCTGTATCCACTGCGTATCCACTCTCTACCCACTACGTATCCACTCTGTATCCACTGCGTATCCACTCTGTATCCACTGCGTATCCACTCTGTATCCACTGCGTATCCACTCTGTATTCACTGCGTATCCACTCTGTATTCACTGCGTATCCACTCTCTACCCACTGCGTGTCCACTCTGTATCCACTGCGTATCCGCTCTATATGAACTGCGTATCCACTCTGTATCCACTGCGTATCCACTCTGTATCCACTGCCTATCCATTCTGTATCCACTGCGTATCCACTATGTATCCACTGCGTATCCACTCTGCATCCACTGCGTATCCACTCTGTATCCACTGCGTATCCACTCTGTATGCACTGCGTATCCACTATGTATCCACTGCGTATCCACTCTCTACCCACTGCGTATCCACTCTGTATCCACTGCGTATCCGCTCTGTATCCACTGCGTATCCATTCTGTATCCACTGCGTATCCACTCTGTTACCACTTCGTATCCACTCTGTATCCACTGCGTATCCACTCTGTATGCGCTGCGTATCCACTATCTATCCACTGCGTATCCACTCTCTACCCACTGCGTGTCCACTATGAATCCACTCTGTATCCACTGCGTGTCCACTCTGTATCCACTGCGTATCCGCTCTGTATCCACTGCGTATCCACTCTGTATCCACTGCGTATCCACTCTGTATCCACTGCGTATCCACTATGTATCCACTGCGTATCCACTCTATACCCACTGCGTAATAACTCTGTATCCACTGCGTATCCGCTCTGTATCCACTGCGTATCCACTCTCTACCCACTACGTATCCACTCTGTATCCACTGCGTATCCACTCTGTATCCACTGCGTATCCACTCTGTATCCACTGCGTATCCACTCTGTATCCACTGCGTATCCACTGTGTATCCACTTTGTATCCACTGCGTATCTACTCTGTATCCACTGCGTATCCACTCTGTATCCACTGCGTATCCACTCTTTATGCACTGCGTATCCACTCTGTATGCACTGCCTATCCACTCTGTATCCACTGCGTATCCATTCTGTATCCATTGCGTATCCACTATGTATCCACTGCGTATCCACTCTGTATCCACTGCGTATCTACTCTGTATCCACTGCGTATCCGCTCTGTATCCACTGCGTATCCACTCTCTACCCACTACGTATCCACTCTGTATCCACTGCGTGTCCACTCTGTATCCATTGCGTATCCACTCTGTATCCACTGCGTATCCTCTGTGTATCCACTTTGTATCCACTGCGTATCTACTCTGTATCCACTGCGTATCCACTCTGTATCTACTGCGTATCCACTCTTTATGCACTGCGTATCCACTCTGTATGCACTGCGTATCCACTCTGTATCCACTACGTATCCACTTTCTACCCACTACGTATCCACTCTGTATCCACTGCGTATCCACTCTGTATCCACTGCGTATCCACTCTGTATCCACTGCGTATCCACATTGTATCCACTTTGTATCCACTGCGTATCTACTCTGTATCGACTGCGTATCCACTCTGTATCTACTGCGTATCCACTCTTTATGCACTGCGTATCCACTCTGTATGCACTGCGTATCCACTCTGTATCCACTGCGTATCCGCTCTGTATCCACTGCGTATCCACTCTCTACCCACTACGTATCCACTCTGTATCCACTGCGTATCCACTCTGTATCCACTGCGTATCCACTCTGTATCCACTGCGTATCCACTGTGTATCCACTTTGTATCCACTGCGTATCTACTCTGTATCCACTGCGTATCCACTCTGTATCTACTGTGTATCCACTCTTTATGCACTGCGTATCCACTCTGTATGCACTGCGTATCCACTCTGTATCCACTGCGTATCCACTTTCTACCCACTGCGTATCCACTCTGTATTCACTGCGTATCCACTCTGTATCCACTGCGTATCCACTCTGTATTCACTGCGTATCCACTCTGTATCCACTGCGTATCCGCTCTGTATCCACTGCGTATCCACTCTCTACCCACTACGTATCCACTCTGTATCCACTGCGTATCCACTTTGTATCCACTGCGTATCCACTCTGTATGCACTGCGTATCCACTATGTATCCACTGCGTATCCACTCTCTACCCACTGCGTATCCACTCTGTATCCACTGCGTATCCGCTCTGTATCCACTGCGTATCCATTCTGTATCCACTGCGTATCCACTCTGTTACCACTGCGTATCCACTCTGTATCCACTGCGTAACCACTCTGTATCCACTGCGTATCCACTCTGTATGCACTGCGTATCCACTATCTATCCACTGCGTATCCACTCTCTACCCACTGCGTATCCACTCTGTATCCACTGCGTTTCCGCTCTGTATCCACTGCGTATTCACTCTCTACCCACTACGTATCCACTCTGTATCCACTGCGTATCCACTCTGTATTCACTGCGTATCCACTCTGTATCCACTCTGTATCCACTGCGTATATACTCTGTATCCACTGCGTATCCACTCTGTATCTACTGCGTATCCACTCTGTATCCACTGCGTATCCACTCTGTATTCACTGCGTATCCACTCTCCACCCACTGCGTATCAACTCTGTATCCACTGCGTCTCCGCTCTGTATCCACTGCGTATCCATTCCTTATCCACTGCGTATCCACTCTGTAACCACTGCGTAACCACTCTGTATCCACTGCGTATCCACTATCTATCCACTGGGTATCCACTCTCTACCCAGTTCGTATCCACTCTGTATCCACTGCGTATCCGCTCTGTATCCACTGCGTATCCACTCTCTACCCACTACGTATCCACTCTGTATCCACTGCGTATCTTCTCTGTATCCACTGCGTATCCACTCTGTATCCACTGCGTAACCACTCTGTATCCACTGCGTATCCACTCTGTATGCACTGCGTTTCCACTATCTATCCACTGCGTATCCACTCTCTACCCAATGCGTATCCACTCTGTATCCACTGCGTTTCCGCTCTTTATCCACTGCGTATTCACTCTCTACCCACTACGTATCCACTCTCTACCCACTGCGTATCCACTCTGTATTCACTGCGTATCCACTCTGTATCCACTCTGTATCCACTGCGTATATACTCTGTATCCACTGCGTATCCACTCTGTATCCACTGCGTATCCACTCTGTATCCACTGCGTATCCACTCTGTATTCACTGCGTATCCACTCTTTATCCACTGCGTATCCACTCTCTACCCACTGCGTATCCACTCTGTATCCACTTCGTATCCGCTCTGTATCCAGTGCGTATCCACTCTCTACCCACTACGTATCCACTCTGTATCCACTGCGTATTTTCTCTGTATCCACTGCGTATCCACTCTGTATCCACTGCGTATCCACTCTGTATCCACTGCGTATCCACTCTGTATCCACTGCGTATCTACTCTGTATCCACTGCGTATCCACTCTGTATCCACTGCGTATCCACTCTGTATCCACTGCGTATCCACTGTGTATCCACTTTGTATCCACTGCGTATCTACTCTGTATCCACTGCGTATCCACTCTCTACCCACTGCGTATCCACTCTGTATCCACTGCCTGTCTACTCTGTATCCACTGCGTATCCACTCTGTATCCACTGCGTATCCACTCTCTACCCACTGCGTATCCACTCTGTATCCACTGCGTATCCACTCTGTATCCACTGCGTATCCACTCTGTATGCATTGCGTATTCACTCTGTATCCACTGCGTATCCACTCTCTACCCACTTCGTATCTACTCTGTATCCACTGCGTATCCACTCTGTATCCACTGCGTATCCACTCTGTATCCACTGCGTATCCACTGCGTATCCACTCTGTATGCACTGCAAATCCGCTCTGTATCCACTGCGTAGCCACTCTCTACCCACTACGTATCCACTTTGTATCCACTGCGTATCCACTCTGTATCCACTGCGTATCCACTCTGTATGCACTGCCTATCCACTCTGTATCCACTGCGTATCCATTCTGTATCCACTGCGTATCCACTATGTATCCACTGCGTATCCACTCTGTATCCACTGCGTATCCACTATGTATCCACTGCGTATCCACTCTGTATCCACTGCGTATCTACTCTGTATCCACTGCGTATCCACTCTGTATCCACTGCGTATCCACTATGTATCCACTGCGTATCCATTCTGTATCCACTGCGTTTCCACTATGTATCCACTGCGTATCCACTCTGTATCCACTGCGTATCCACTATGTATCCACTGCGTATCCACTCTGTATCCACTGCGTATCCACTCTGTATGCACTGCGTATCCACTATCTATCCACTGCGTATCCACTCTCTACCCAATGCGTATCCACTCTGTATCCACTGCGTTTCCGCTCTTTATCCACTGCGTATTTACTCTCTACCCACTACGTATCCACTCTCTACCCACTGCGTATCCACTCTGTATTCACTGCGTATCCACTCTGTATCCACTCTGTATCCACTGCGTATATACTCTGTATCCACTGCGTATCCACTCTGTATCCACTGCGTATCCACTCTGTATCCACTGCGTATCCACTCTGTATTCACTGCGTATCCACTCTTTATCCACTGCGTATCCACTCTCTACCCACTGCGTATCCACTCTGTATCCACTTCGTATCCGCTCTGTATCCAGTGCGTATCCACTCTCTACCCACTACGTATCCACTCTGTATCCACTGCGTATCTTCTCTGTATCCACTGCGTATCCACTCTGTATCCACTGCGTATCCACTCTGTATCCACTGCGTATCCACTCTGTATCCACTGCGTATCTACTCTGTATCCACTGCGTATCCACTCTGTATCCACTGCGTATCCACTCTGTATCCACTGCGTATCCACTGTGTATCCACTTTGTATCCACTGCGTATCTACTCTGTATCCACTGCGTATCCACTCTCTACCCACTGCGTATCCACTCTGTATCCACTGCTTGTCTACTCTGTATCCACTGCGTATCCACTCTGTATCCACTGCGTATCCACTCTCTACCCACTGCGTATCCACTCTGTATCCACTGCGTATCCACTCTGTATCCACTGCGTATCCACTCTGTATCCACTGCGTATTCACTCTGTATCCACTGCGTATCCACTCTCTACCCACGTCGTATCCACTCTGTATCCACTGCGTATCCACTCTGTATCCACTGCGTATCCACTCTGTATCCACTGCGTATCCACTGCGTATCCACTCTGTATGCACTGCAAATCCGCTCTGTATCCACTGCGTATCCACTCTCTACCCACTACGTATCCACTTTGTATCCACTGCGTATCCACTCTGTATCCACTGCGTATCCACTCTGTATGCACTGCCTATCCACTCTGTATCCACTGCGTATCCATTCTGTATCCACTGCGTATCCACTATGTATCCACTGCGTATCCACTCTGTATCCACTGCGTATCCACTCTGTATCTACTGCGTATCTACTCTGTATCCACTGCGTATCCACTTTGTATCCACTGCGTATCCACTCTCTACCCACTGCGTATCCACTCTGTATCCACTGCGTATCCACTCTGTATCCACTTCATATCCACTCTGTATCCACTGCGTATCCACTCTGTATGCACTGCGTATCCACTATCTATCCACTGCGTATCCACTCTCTACCCACTGCGTATCCACTCTGTATCCACTGCGTTTCCGCTCTGTATCCACTGCGTATTCACTCTCTACCCACTGCGTATCCACTCTGTATCCACTGCGTATCCACTCTGTATTCACTGCGTATCCACTCCTTATCCACTCTGTATCCACTGCGTATATACTCTGTATCCACTGCGTATCCACTCTGTATCCACTGCGTATCCACTCTGTATCCACTGCGTATCCACTCTGTATTCACTGCGTATCCACTCTCTACCCACTGCGTATCAACTCTGTATCCACTGCGTATCCACTCTGTATCCACTGCGTATCCATTCCTTATCCACTGCGTATCCACTCTGTAACCACTGCGTAACCACTCTGTATCCACTGCGTATCCACTCTGTATGCACTGCGTATCCACTATCTATCCACTGCGTATCCACTCTCTACCCACTGCGTATCCACTCTGTATCCACTGCGTATCCACTCTCTACCCACTGCGTATCCACTCTGTATCCACTGCGTTTCCGCTCTGTATCCACTGCGTATTCACTCTGTATGCACTGCGTATCCACTATCTATCCACTGCGTATCCACTCTCTACCCACTGCGTATCCACTCTGTATCCACTGCGTTTCCACTCTGTATCCACTGCGTATTCACTCTCTACCCACTACGTATCCACTCTGTATCCACTGCGTATCCACTCTGTATTCACTGCGTATCCACTCTTTATCCACTCTGTATCCACTGCGTATATACTCTGTATCCACTGCGTATCCACTCTGTATCCACTGCGTATCCACTCTGTATCCACTGCGTATCCACTCTGTATTCACTGCGTATCCACTCTCTACCCACTGCGTATCCACTCTGTATCCACTGCGTATCCACTCTGTATCCACTGCGTATCCATTCCTTATCCACTGCGTATCCACTCTGTAACCACTGCGTATCCACTCTGTATCCACTGCGTATCCACTCTGTATGCACTGCGTATCCACTATCTATCCACTGCGTATCCACTCTCTACCCACTGCGTATCCACTCTGTATCCACTGCGTATCCACTCTCTACCCACTGCGTATCCACTCTGTATCCACTGCGTATCCGCTCTGTATCCACTGCGTATCCACTCTCTACCCACTGCGTATCCACTCTGTATCCACTGCGTATCTTCTCTGTATCCACTGCGTATCCACTCTGTATCCACTGCGTAACCACTCTGTATCCACTGCGTATCCACTCTGTATGCACTGAGTATCCACTATCTATCCACTGCGTATCCACTCTCTACCCAATGCGTATCCACTCTGTATCCACTGCGTTTCCGCTCTTCATCCACTGCGTATTCACTCTCTACCCACTACGTATCCACTCTCTACCCACTGCGTATCCACTCTGTATTCACTGCGTATCCACTCTGTATCCACTCTGTATCCACTGCGTATATACTCTGTATCCACTGCGTATCCACTCTGTATCCACTGCGTATCCACTCTGTATCGACTGCGTATCCACTCTGTATTCACTGCGTATCCACTCTTTATCCACTGCGTATCCACTCTCTACCCACTGCGTATCCACTCTGTATCCACTTCGTATCCGCTCTGTATCCAGTGCGTATCCACTCTCTACCCACTACGTATCCACTCTGTATCCACTGCGTATCTTCTCTGTATCCACTGCGTATCCACTCTGTATCCACTGCGTATCCACTCTGTATCCACTGCGTATCCACTCTGTATCCACTGCGTATCTACTCTGTATCCACTGCGTATCCACTCTGTATCCACTGCGTATCCACTGTGTATCCACTTTGTATCCACTGCGTATCTACTCTGTATCCACTGCGTATCCACTCTCTACCCACTGCGTATCCACTCTGTATCCACTGCTTGTCTACTCTGTATCCACTGCGTATCCACTCTGTATCCACTGCGTATCCACTCTCTACCCACTGCGTATCCACTCTGTATCCACTGCGTATCCACTCTTTATCCACTGCGTATCTACTCTGTATCCACTGCGTATCCACTTTGTATCCACTGCGTATCCACTCTCTACCCACTTCGTATCCACTCTGTATCCACTGCGTATCCACTCTGTATCCACTTCATATCCACTCTGTATCCACTGCGTAACCACTCTGTATCCACCGCGTATCCACTCTGTATGCACTGCGTATCCACTATCTATCCACTGCGTATCCACTCTCTACCCACTGCGTATCCACTCTGTATCCACTGCGTTTCCGCTCTGTATCCACTGCGTATTCACTCTCTACCCACTACGTATCCACTCTGTATCCACTGCGTATCCACTCTGTATTCACTGTGTATCCACTCTTTATCCACTCTGTATCCACTGCGTATATACTCTGTATCCACTGCGTATCCACTCTGTATCCACTGCGTATCCACTCTGTATCCACTGCGTATCCACTCTGTATCCACTGCGTATCCACTCTGTATTCACTGCGTATCCACTCTCTACCCACTGCGTATCAACTCTGTATCCACTGCGTATCCACTCTGTATCCACTGCGTATCCATTCCTTATCCACTGCGTATCCACTCTGTAACCAGTGCGTAACCACTCTGTATCCACTGCGTATCCACTCTGTATGCACTGCGTATCCACTATCTATCCACTGCGTATCCACTCTCTACCCACTTCGTATCCACTCTGTATCCACTGCGTATCCGCTCTGTATCCACTGCGTATCCACTCTCTACCCACTACGTATCCACTCTGTATCCACTGCGTATCTTCTCTTTATCCACTGCGTATCCACTCTGTATCCACTGCGTAACCACTCTGTATCCACTGCGTATCCACTCTGTATGCACTGCGTATCCACTATCTATCCACTGCGTATCCACTCTCTACCCAATGCGTATCCATTCTGTATCCACTGCGTTTCCGCTCTTTATCCACTGCGTATTCACTCTCTACCCACTACGTATCCACTCTCTACCCACTGCGTATCCACTCTGTATTCACTGCGTATCCACTCTGTATCCACTCTGTATCCACTGCGTATATACTCTGTATCCACTGCGTATCCACTCTGTATCCACTGCGTATCCACTCTGTATTCACTGCGTATCCACTCTTTATCCACTGCGTATCCACTCTCTACCCACTGCGTATCCACTCTGTATCCACTTCGTATCCGCTCTGTATCCACTGCGTATCCACTCTTTACCCACTACGTATCCACTCTGTATCCACTGCGTATCTTCTCTGTATCCACTGCGTATCCACTCTGTATCCACTTCGTATCCACTCTGTATCCACTGCGTATCCACTCTGTATCCACTGCGTATCTACTCTGTATCCACTGCGTATCCACTCTGTATCCACTGCGTATCCACTCTTTATGCACTGCGTATCCACTCTGTATGGGTGTTCTTAATGCACTTGTTCTTATACGCGGGTTTTTACTGTAATACAGAAATGACCTAAATCGAAATATTTTCAACCAAGCCCCACACGCTTTGTCGGAGTAGGGAACTGGGGCACGCTCTGTCGGAGTAGGGAACTGGGGCGCAGCATAACTTTCAAGATGGCATTCTCGTCCCCATAGCCTTTTCGTTTCTCTTAGCCGGCTTGGCACGAGAAAACGGAGGTCTCTGGGGACATAGGATTTTTGAATTAATTCGAATTTTTTGATTGGCTGTTTGGAACAAAGAATTCCTAAACGGTAGTCGAAAACGTAACGACTCTCTCATACATTCTCTTGAAACATCATGACTGCGACAGAAGACCGGAAGTCCTAGAACTAGGACTGGAAATTCTGTGTCCCCAGAACCCTTTGTTTCCTCGTGCCAAGGCCCAGCCGGCTAAGAGAAACGAAAGGGCTATGGGGACGAGAATGTCAAGATGGCTGCCCGGAAGGCTGAAAGTGAACTTTCGTGTCTATTAACGGGCTTCTCTTTGCACTTATAATGTTTTCCAACAGGCTAGAAGAGATGTAGAGCTTTCATTTGCTTAACTAAAGCAGCTATTAACTGGTAACAAATGAGACTACTTACGTGGTTATTATATTTTTACGGACTCGGAGCAAAAACTTTGACTTCAATAATGTTTCCAAGACAACTTCATCGTGTAAAATATGTCGGCATTTAATCCTCGAAAGAATCAGAATAGTGTACTGGAGAGGTAAGAGTGTCATGAATTTCGTTTGTTTTCTGCTAAAAGAATGCTTACTTGAAGGTTCAAATATAGGTAAAGCAATGGAGTATAATGTGCTATGGTCATTTAAAATGTGTTTGAAAAGTTTGCTCTAACCCCACCCCCTCCTTTCCTATTCAATGTTGAGTTACTACAATCTTGGACAAAACAGTTGGACCACTTAGCAAATTTCCACTTATCTAGCTAACAGAGTTCAGTTTTGCAACCCCTCTCCCACCCATTTCAATGTTGTTATTAAATGCTGTAGTGTTTTCAAAACAAAGCCTGTCAAACTGCAAACCTCAGGAAACAACATTAGGGGTGGGCGGCCCCAACATTGACCAAGGCAGGGCATTTGTGAAAAATGCGTGAAATGCATTTGCTTCAACTGGTTTTGTCCAAGATTGTAGCAACATTGCTGACACAAGATTATAATATGAGGTTCAAATGTTGATAGATGGAGCAGGGGTTCCTAAAACAATTCTAGAATGGTATACCTGCCAACTCTCACGCCTACGAGTTGAAAACTTCGATCTCACACCAACTCACGCTTACGAACCAATTTCTCACGCCTAGTCGAAAAATGTGAGTTATTACAACCAAAAATGTACATTTTCCAAAAATGTAATCTCAAACCAGTGTGAGAAAATAAAACTCCATGTAAAATGAGTTACAAAGTGATACCTTCCCCGAAATGACAGAGTTTTGACGAAAAAAAGTATTAGGAACAAAGTCGTGTTTACCAAAACACGTCCACGCACTGGGACGGGATATGTTCGGAACGTCTTCGGAATCTTCGGACGTTTTCGTTTTCACGCCTTTGACCCAGAAAAAGTTGGCAGGTATAGAATAGTGAATAACCTAATTATATTAAATAGAAATGACCTGGCGTATCCAATTAAACGTTCAACAATCGGACCTAATCAAACACCAATGATTCAACGTGATAATCAAACTTAATGGAACTCAAAATCAAAATTATTGGGTCAATTGAACAAAATCAACATTCGATTACTGAACAGTTGAATATCTAACAGTCGACAATGTTTGTTTTGTGGGTTTTCCAGAACATTCGATTGCCGAACTTCTTGTTTATATTGCGGACATTTTGTACAGTGTAACAAAAACCAGATTCCAAACAAAATTGCAGTGGATTGAGTTTGAGTTGTAAGCACTGCAATATTTAGAGGGACCATTCATTTCCCTTATCTTAAAGGGACTTTGTCACGGATTTTAACTGATTTTTGAACCGCTAAAATTTATATTTGTGTCGCTGGAAACCTAAAAATAATAGTCCATTTTTATTAAAAATTGGTATATAAGAGCTATGAAACTGTTAACCAGCATCTTTGGCTGCGGATGGCACGGATAGAAACAGATTGCGTTTCCGTGCGTCTTCGAAATATCGATATTTATAGCCGTAGCTTAATTTCTATCCAAATTAATTTCTATCCAAAGGGTTTCAAACCTTTGGAAACCGGGTTTCCAAAGGGTTTCTAAGTGACCTCAAACCCCCCGAAAAACGCTTTTATCGATAAGCCGTGTTTTCCCATGGAGGGTCACATATTCCTTTAGATGTTCAAAGATAATGTTTATAAATTTTGGATTAAGTTACCTACCACTAATTTCAGAAACGTTTAGACCAAAAATCTTTGAAATCCCAGTGACATAGTCCCTTTAACCTTATGAATACAAATTCTGTACTAGGCTGAGGGACAGAGAAAGGAGCAGGGACTGGGCCACACTAGACAAGTCATACAGAAATCGATCATGGTCTGCTGAATCCTATAAAGGAGAAAAATATGTGTCGCCAAGGAAACCACCTAGCCCACAGTATCTACCGAGACTTGAGAACCGACCAGCTTCTGTGGATTCAAGTTACGATCAGGATTTAAAGCGTGGAAATCTACGTGTGATTCCTCCAGTCACTGTTGGACAACAAAATGGTGAATTCGCAAGGTTACTGAGGAATATGTAATTTTTGTTACTCTTTCTCTCTTCTTGTGTAAACATTTGACATACTTCAACTGCAAGCGACCCAGAGGGGGTACTCAGGATTTTAAGTGATGGGGATGATCGAATGGGGGCAAAAATCAAGACCCAAAAAACTCCCCAAGTCTTCCAACATAACCCAAGAAAATCCCTAGTATATCAAAAATTGACCACTCAAAAATGAACAGCAAATCATGTTTGTTTGTACTTTATTCGCAGAACTACGCAGCCAAGATCTTCAGATTGTTTTTAATACCCAAAAACATCCCTACTTAAATAAAAAAAAAATACTGCCAAATTTTCCTACCCAAAAAAATCCTGGAATCGAAAATTTCAGACCCCAAAAAATCCTTCTATCATCCCCGTCATTTAAAATCCCGAGTACACCCCCTGGGGCAAGCGAAAATAGTTTTTGTAGATGAAAAATATCTTTCTCTTAATCAGCACTTAGAGTTGATAATAAACCGGTAGTAAAATCTTTTACTTATTTTTATTTGCATTCTTATTCAGGGATGTACCGGTACATACCAAGGGGAAGGATGCAAAACAAGAAAGATTAGCCCTTCAAAACCAATATGGAGATTATTCATATCCAGCATTGCCATCTTACTATCCCCACCCATCCATGGCACCCCCAACCCACCCTCCTCTGATGTACCCAGTCCCTATGATTCCGGTGCATCCAATTTATGCTCCTTGGCCTGCACCTCAGCCTGGTTTTAGCGGCATTTACAATGGCCCTACTTACAGAGGACCTGCTGGAAGGTAAGGAATACAAAGCTTTTCCTGCAGGTTTTTTTATGTTTGTTGGAGCAGGGTTCGGACAGGTCATGGAAAACCTGGAAAGTCATGGAATTCTAGAAGTCATTTCCCAGGCCTTGAAAGTCATGGAATTGAAGTTTGGGTCATGGATAGTCATGGAAAATAGCATTGATTGTTCAAAATAAATCAGGGAGGTTGCTTTTTGTGAAGAAAAGGGTAAAAACGTACCCGAAATCAAGATAATTTTAGAAAATGTCCAGGAAAAATGGTCAAATTTAGGTCTTGGAAAACTTTGAAAAGTCAGGAGTCATAAAACGAACCCATTGTAGAAGATAGAAAGCAGTGTTCTAAGTTCATTTTGTTATGAGAGCTCATAGTCAGAACGGTCAATGGCAAGAAGGATTTTTCACTAGTTTTATTTTACAGATTTAGATTTTGTGGGTTTTACTAGATCTTAATGAGTTTTGCCTTCATTTCTTTAGTTCATTTCTTAATGATTTTCTCTTTCTCTTATTAGACCCCCTTACCAGTTAACAAGATCTCAAGCAGCTGTGATACTGCAAAAATATGTGCGGGGATGGCGAGTGAGAAAGGTATGTCAGGCCATGTGGCCCAAACTGCCAGAGCTTATTCTGGTTTCCAAAGAATTAAGTGACTAGTAGTACTTCTACTTCCAGGGGCGGATACAGGGGAGGGGGGGGGGGGGGTGGATAGGGTGGATATCCACCCCCCATTTTTCAGTAAAAAAAATTTCGAAATGTCACTTTATTTGAGATAGAAAATAAATAAAGAAAGAAAAATTAGCTCTCGCTCATGTCTGGTTGTTGTTACGCCACGTTTCGCCACTTAGGGTTAGGGTTAGGGTTAGGGTTAGGGTTAGGCCCTAATGGTCTGCCATCCACCCCCCCCTTTTGAAATCTTGGATCCGCCCCTGACTTCCCTCTGGAAAGGATTCTAGTCCTTTGCAGGGTTTCGCCCTAGCATTTAATTCACTGTGCACTACCCAATTTTATACACCTGGGTGAAGAGAGGCTCTGTCAGAGTAGAGAGTCAGAGTGTTCTTCGTCTCACCGAAGAACACAACACAATGACCCCAATTTTGCAGCCAGGGCTTGAAACTGGGCCACTAGATCTGAAGCCCATGTTGCTTACCATTAGGACACTGCATCCCCCACAAAGCATATACCCCAAGAGTAATGAATTTATCACAAATCTTTGTTTGGTTTTTGCAGGGTCCACAGTTTGCACTCTGGCGCTACATGTGCAACAAGAAATATTCCAGAAGATTTACCGAAGAACTGATTGACAGCTTCTTAAGAGAAGAAATCATTCCGGATATCTTGATTGACATTTTCTCTGGTAAAAAGTTCTTGGTGAGCATAACAACGCAGAATTTTATAATTTCTTTTGTTAACTTTATACACCGTGAACATGCAGAAAACATGTGCTTATGTGTATGTAGGTTAAAACACAAGTCAGAGTAATTTTAGATCATGATTCAAAACTAAAATTATTACCATAAAATTCTGATTAATAAGCATCCCACCTCTCCGAAGTAAGTCCTTGTGAGAATAAGCCCCACAAATCTCAGATGCGAAAATTCTTCCAATGATACGCCTCCCTTCCCAGAATATAAGCCCATGGCATACTTAGACTTGGCTATTACAGAGGATATATTAACCTCCTTCAATTAGGATATAATAGACAATATAATTAACTTCCTCCAATTTTAAGTCCCCCTATTTTATCATGGTGTACACTCTCATAGACTATAGAAATGTAGTTATGTAAATGCGAGATAATATCTTTTTTTCCGAGCTTTAACTAAAAAAAGCCGAGATTAAAAAACGAAAAACAAATCCCCCCATGTGTAGTACACGACTCTCACGAAGACCATTTTTATTGTGAATGAGACTTTTGTGTTTAAATAAAGTTTGAACATTTTTCATGAACAGACATTATCTAATCTAACTGGTCTATAGGAGTAGAGACCATGGAAAAATGTGGTCATTATGTTAAATAACTTAATCAATAACTTCTTTTATCAGTAACTGATTATATATTTTTTTCAATGACAGTCTGTTGAAGATCCAAGATACAAAGTGAGTGAGAGAGTTTGCAGAGAAATTCTTCATCAGGAGGTTACTGTCTTTATTCAAGAGATTGCTCTTGGTGTGTATTATTCTCATGGAGGAAGGTGAGCTGCAAATTGAAGTAATTGTTTCTCCACCCAGGTTATTGAGGTATATAAATGGGTACCAGCAAATTTAAAGGGTTATGTCACAAGAGATATCGCAGATTTTTGGTCTAAACTGTTCTGCAATTAGTGGAAGGCAACTTAACCCATAAAAAACAATATCTTTGAACATCTAAAGGAAGATATAACCTTAATTTGTTGATAGAAATCAAGCTACAGCTATAAGTATCAATTTTTTGAAGACACGGGGAAACAATTTGAAAACGTTTGCTTAACGTTTTCAAATTGTAATCTGTTTCCATCCACACCATCCGCAGCCAAAAATGCTAGTTAGCAGTTTCAGTGCTCTATTATAGCAAGTTTTAATAAAAAATGGACTACTACTGCTAGGTTTGATGCGACATAAATATAAATTTTGGCTGTTTAAAAATCTGGTAAAATCTGTGACATAGTCCCTTAAATGTTAGGGTAACCCTGCGCTAGACTTGCATCCCATCTGGGGGGAAGTAGAAATTCTCCTAGTTGCTCGATGTGACAGAAACCAGATAAGTTCAAACATAGACTTTACCTTACCTTGATTTTTTTGTCATACACAGTTCTTTGTCCAGAAGAGACCCTCTTTTCAAAGTGTGCGACAATATTGTAAATGAAGTTGTAAGAGAATCAACAACTCAACTTGTACGTTCTGCAGTAGATGAATTGGTTGTAGGTCACATGACTGTAATTAAGTCTGGTGATTGGCTGGAAGACTTTATTTTGGAGACAATCCAGCCCATGCTTCCAAGAGTGGTAAGGGCATTCCTTAGTTTGGTTATTGAAGTATACAAAAGTCAGGGGCGCCCAACGAGAAAATTTTACTATAGGTGTCGGAACACCATTTATTTGTTATAAGCGTCCTTTGTGTGCGATTTAAAGCCTTATTTTTAAATGTTAAAAAAGTGCATCTTCTCGGATACGCTAGCTGGACATTCAAACTTCAGAAAATTTTAGGGAACGAAACATTACTAACAGAATTTATGAACCACTGTTGGCTTCTCGAAAATCTTAGCCTGCCTTTTTTGGTACCCAAAACGACATTTTTCTCTCTCCGAAAACAACAGGCATTACTTTTTCCATGTCACGAACGTTTGAGCTAAAGATATCTCCAGTGTATCGTCACACTTTAATCCAAACATTACAGGCGATCATAGGTCTTCTGAACAGATATTCACCGAAATGGTCTGTTGGGTGCTCCTGAAAAGTGTAGTCAAATCAAATTCAGCAATCACTTGCAGACAGACACTTGTAATGCATGCTGACTAATTCCACAATTTTGTTATGCGCACCACAGGTAACTGAAGCAATGCAGGGTTTCCAGTATGATGTAGTTGTTGATAACATCATTGATGAGGTCATGGAACCTCAGTTGAGACAAGCTATTACCGAGGCTTGGCGTGATGTGGTAGAGGTTGACAGAAATAAACAGGTTAAAAAGGTAAGCTCCAGAAAAAACTCTGTCCCACAACTTTTCCACAAGTCCATCATTTTTATGAGGCATGAGCGTTTCACAAAAGCGAGACGCCAGTATTTGATAAGACAGTATGAGCGTGACATGCAAGTATATGGTAGCGGCCTTGCGTTCCGTGTATGCGATGTGCTAGCTTCACACAAGCGTATAAACTGGCGCAAATTCTGAAAGATAGGAATGGAAAGCCCTTTGTTTTGCTCAGAGAACATCAGTCTCTGAATCAAGTTGACCATAAGGTTCGTTCACATAGAATCACAGACTCTTCTTGGTAATAAAAGATTGACTGCTTGTGATGGTACAGGGACGTTGAATTTATATCCCATAGATGAAACTGGTTCTAAACGGTGGGATTTTTTTGGAGTTCTTTTAAAAACCTTTCCTTTCCCCTTATTTTTTTTCCTTTTCTTTTTTTTGTTTCATTCTCCAGAACCTTATTCTATGGGTGGGAGGGTTCGGTCATATTAAATGGGACGTCCCAAGACTTCGATGCCGTTGCAGTTGCTGGGAATGGTGAAAACTTGAGAATGTCTTGAGTTTTCAGGGGTCTAGTAAAGAAAGCCTGTTGATCCAGGGTGTAGTCAAGCAGGCCTGTTGCAGACTACATAAGCACTGACCTCATTTCTCTGCTCTCTTGCCAGGTTTCTGTGTATGCTGAGGATCACATGCTTGACGCCTTGTGCCTTCAGCACCTTCTGAGTCAATTAACAGGAGATAATCTGTCTCTTTACTTCAGAGACTACACAGATCAGGCATTAGATGGTAAGTCAACAAGAAAAAAGGCGATTTGCCGAGCATTTTTTAATTGCATGTGGCTGCTTAGGGTTTCCGGCTTTACCTCGCTGTAAAAGACTCCCAACTGAGGTCATCACACATTTAATATATAACAAAGTATAGATGAAGTCCCAAAAAATCATTACTTGGCTCTTACAGAAGTTCTCAGTTGTTCTGTAATTCTTTGTCGGTGAAGACTGGTCCTCTTAGTTCTTCTAGTTCTAATGGTTCTCATAGTTCCCTTGAATCTCCTGGTTCGCATGGTTCACATCATTGTCGTTGTTCTCCTGTTTCTTGTGGTTCCCCTGGTTCTTGTGGCTCTCATAGTTCTCGTGGTTGTTGTGGTTCCTCTGGTTCTTATGGCTTTCCTGGTTTCCATGATTCTTGTGGTTCTTGTAGTTCTCCAAGATCTCGTGATTCCCTTGGTTCTCGTGGTTCTCCTGGGTCTTCTAGTACTCCTGGTTCACCTAGTGCTTCTGGTTCTCCTGGTTCACCTGGTTATCCAGGTTCACTTAGTGTTCATGGTTCTCCTGGTTCACCTGGTGCTCCTGGTTCACCTGGTTCTCTGTTCTCGTGGTTCTCCTGCTTCACCTGGTTCTCCTGGTTCTCCTGGTTCACCTGGTTCACCTGGTGCTCCTGGTTCTCCTGGTTCACCTGGTTCACCTAGATCTCCTGGTTCACTTAGTGTTCTTCCTGGTTCACTTAGGGTTCTCCTGGTTCACCTAGTTCTCCTCGTTCTCCTGGTTCACCTGGTTCTCGTGGTTCTCGTTGTTCTCCTGGTTCTCCTGGATTACCTGGCTGGGTTACCTTGTGGTTCTCCTGGTTCCCGTGGTTCACCTGGTTCCCGTGGTTCCTGTGGTTCTCGTGGTTCACCTTGTTCTCGTGGTTCCCGTGGTTCCCATGGTTCCCGTGGTTCTCCTGGTTCCCGTGGTTCTCGTGGTTCCCGTGGTTCCCATGGTTCTCCTGGTTCCCGTGGTTCCCGTGGATCTCCTGGTTCCCGTGGTTCTCGTGGTTCCCGTGGTTCTCCTGGTTCTCGTTGTTCTCCTGGTTCTCGGTGGTTCCCGTGGTTCCCGTGATTCCCTTGGTTCTCGTGGTTCTCCTGGGTCTTCTAGTACTCCTGGTTCACCTAGTGTTCATGGTTCTCCTGGTTCACCTGGTTATCCAGGTTCACCTGGTTCTCTTGGTTCTCCTGGTTCACCTGGTTCTCCTGCTTCACCTGTTCTCCTGTTCTCTGTTCTCCTGGTTCTCCTGGTTCTCCTGGTTCACCTGGTTCACCTGGTGCTCCTGGTTCTCCTGGTTCTCCTGGTTCACCTGGTTCACCTGGATCTCCTGGTTCACTTAGTGTTCTTCCTGGTTCACTTATGGTTCTCCTGGTTCACCTAGTTCTCCTCGTTCTCCTGGTTCACCTGGTTCTCGTGGTTCTCGTTGTTCTCCTGGTTCTCCTGGATTACCTGGTTCTCCTGGTTCTCCTGGATTACCTGGTTCTCCTGGTTCTTGTGGTTCTCCTGGCTCCCGTGGTTCACCTGGTTCCCGTGGTTCCCGTGGTTCACCTGGTTCCCGTGATTCCCGTGGTTCCCGTGGTTCACCTGGTTCCCGTGGTTCTCGTGGTTCCGTGGTTCTCCTGGTTCTCCTGGTTCCCGTGGTTCCCGTGGTTCTCCTGGTTCCCGTGGTTCTCGTGGTTCCCGTGGTTCTCCTGGTTACTGTGGTTCTCCTGGTTCTCGTTGTTCTCGTGGTTCCCGTGGTTCCCGTGGTTCCCGTGGTTCTCATGGTTCCCGTGGTTCTCCTGGTTCTCCTGGTTCCCGTGGTTCCCGTGGTTCCCGTGGTTCTCCTGGTTACTGTGGTTCTCCTGGTTCTCGTGGTTCCCGTGGTTCCCGTGGTTCCCGTGGTTCTCCTGGTTCTCGTTGTTCTCCTGGTTCCCGTGGTTCCCGTGGTTCCCGTGGTTCTCTTGGTTCCCGTGGTTCTCCTGGTTCTCGTTGTTCTCCTGGTTCCCGTGGTTCCCGTGGTTCCCGTGGTTCTCGTGGTTCTCGTGGTTCTCCTGGTTCCCGTGGTTCCCGTGGTTCACCTGGTTCCCGTGGTTCCCGTGATTCACCTGGTTCCCGTGGTTCACCTGGTTCTCCTGGTTCTTGTGGTTCCCGTGGTTCCCGTGGTTCAAGTTGTTCTCGTGGTTCCCATGGTTCACCTGGTTCCCGTGGTTCCTGTGGTTCCTGTGGTTCTCGTGGTTCCCGTGGTTCCAGTGGTTCTCCTGGTTCCCATGGTTCCCGTGGTTCACCTGGTTCTCGTGGTTCCCGTGGTTCTCCTGGTTCCCGTGGTTCCCGTGGTTCTCGTGGTTCCCGTGGTTCCAGTGGTTCTCCTGGTTCCCATGGTTCCCGTGGTTCACCTGGTTCCCGTGGTTCTCCTGGTTCTTGTGGTTCTCCTGGTTCCCGTGGTTCTCCTGGTTTCCGTGGTTCTCCTGGTTCCCGTGGTTCTCGTGGTTCTCTTGGTTCTCCTGGTTCCCGTGGTTCTCCTGGTTCTTGTGGTTCTCCTGGTTCCCGTGGTTCTCCTGGTTCCCGTTGTTCTCGTGGTTCCCGTGGTTCTCCTGGTTCTCTTGGTTCTCCTGGTTCTTGTGGTTCTCCTGGTTCCCGTGGTTCTCCTGGTTCCCGTGGTTCTCCTGGTTCCCGTGGTTCTCGTGGTTCTCCTGGTTCCCATGGTTCTTGTGGTTCACCTGGTTCCAGTGGTTCTCCTGGTTCTCGTGGTTCCCGTGGTTCTCCTTGTTCCCGTGGTTCTCTTCGTTCTCCTGGTTCTTGTGGTTCTCGTGGTTCCAGTGGTTCTCCTGGTTCTCTTGGTTCTCCTGGTTCTTGTGGTTCTCCTGGTTCCCGTGGTTCTCCTGGTTCCCGTAGTTCTCCTGGTTCCCGTGGTTCTCGTGGTTCTCCTGGTTCCCGTGGTTCTTGTGGTTCACCTGGTTCCAGTGGTTCTCCTGGTTCTCGTGGTTCCTGTGGTTCTCCTGGTTCCCGTGGTTCTCTTGGTTCTCCTGGTTCTTGTGGTTCTCCTGGTTCCCGTGGTTCTCCTGGTTTTTGTGGTTCCCGTGGTTCTCCTGGTTCCCGTGGTTCTCCTGGATCCCGTGGTTCTCCTGGTTCCCGTGGTTCCCGTGGTTCTCCTGGTTCCCGTGGTTCCCGTGGTTCTCCTGGTTCCCGTGGTTCTCCTGGTTCCAGTGGTTCTCGTGGTTCCCGTGGTTCTCCTGGTTCCTGTGGTTCTCCTGGTTCCCGTGGTTCTCCTGGTTCCCGTGGTTCTCGTGGTTCCCATGGTTCTCCTGGTTCCCGTGGTTCTCCTGGTTCCCATGGTTCTCCTGGTTCCCGTGGTTCTCGTGGTTCCCGTGGTTCCCGTGGTTCTCCTGGTTCCAGTGGTTCTCCTGGTTCCCGTGGTTCTCCTGGTTCTTGTGGTTCTCCTGGTTCCCTTGGTTCCCGTGGTTCCCGTGGTTCTTGTGGTTCTCCTGGTTCCCGTGGTTCCCGTGGTTCACCTGGTTCCCGTGGTTCTCCTGGTTCTTGTGGTTCTCCTGGTTCACCTGGTTCCCATGGTTCTTGTGGTTCTCCTGGTTCCCGTGGTTCCCGTGGTTCTCCTGGTTCCCGTGGTTCCCGTGGTTCTCGTGGTTCCTGTGGTTCCCGTGGTTCTGGTTCCCATGGTTCCCGTGGTTCACCTGGTTCCCGTGGCTCTCCTGGTTCTTGTGGTTCTCCTGGTTCCCGTGGTTCTCCTGGTTTTTGTGGTTCTCCTGGTTCCCGTGGTTCTCCTGGTTCCTGTGGTTCTCCTGGTTCCTGTGGTTCTCGTGGTTCCTGTGGTTCTCCTGTTTCTTGTGGTTCTCCTGGTTCTCTTGGTTCTCCTGGTTCCCGTGGTTCTCCTGGTTCTTGTGGTTCTCCTGGTTACCGTGGTTCCCGTGGTTCTCCTGGTTCCCGTGGTTCTCCTTGTTCCCATGGTTCTCGTGGTTCCCGTGGTTCCCGTGGTTCCCGTGGTTTTCCTGGTTTCCGTGGTTCCCGTGGTTCTCCTGGTTCTCGTTGTTCTCCTGGTTCCCGTTGTTCCCGTGGTTCTCCTGGTTCCCGTGGTTCTCGTGGTTCACCTGGTTCCCGTGGTTCCTGTAGTTCACCTGGTTCTCGTGGTTCCGGTGGTTCCCGTGGTTCTCCTGGTTCCCGTGGTTCTCTTGGTTCTCCTGGTTCCCGTGGTTCTCCTGGTTCCCGTGGTTCTCTTGGTTCTCCTGGTTCCCATGGTTCTCCTGGTTCTTGTGGTTCTCCTGGTTCTCCTGGTTCCCGTGGTTCCCGTGGTTCTCCTGGTTCTCCTGGTTCCCGTGGTTCTCCTGGTTCCAGTGGTTCTCCTGGTTCCCGTGGTTCTCTTGGTTCTCCTGGTTCCCGTGGTTCTCCTGGTTCTTGTGGTTCTCCTGGTTCCAGTGGTTCTCGTGGTTCCCGTGGTTCTCCTGGTTCCAGTGGTTCTCCTGGTTCCCGTGGTTCTCCTGGTTCTTGTGGTTCCCGTGGTTCTCCTGGTTCTCGTGGTTCCCGTGGTTCTCCTGTTCTCATGGTTCCAGTGGTTCTCCTGGTTCTTGTGGTTCCCGTTGTTCTCCTGGTTCTCGTGGTTCCCGTGGTTCTCCTTGTT
Organism: Oculina patagonica; assembly: GCF_052425735.1. Taxonomy (NCBI): domain Eukaryota; kingdom Metazoa; phylum Cnidaria; class Anthozoa; order Scleractinia; family Oculinidae; genus Oculina; species Oculina patagonica. The sequence continues at coordinate 28,396,355 of NC_135765.1, forward strand.
CTCGTGGTTCTCATGGTTCTCGTGGTTCCCGTGGTTCTCGTGGTTCACCTGGTTCTTGTGGTTTTCGTGGTTCTCCTGGTTCACCTGGTTGTCCTGGTTCCCGTGGTTCTCGTGGTTCCCGTGGTTCTCCTGGTTGTCGTGGTTCTCGTGGTTCACCTGGTTGTCGTGGTTTTCGTTGTTCTCCTGGTTCACCTGGTTGTCCTGGTTCCCGTGGTTCTCGTGGTTCTAGTGGTTCTCCTGGTTCTCCTGGTTCTCGTGGTTCCTGTGGTTCCATTGGTTCTCCTGGTTCACCTGGTTGTCCTGGTTTCCGTGGTTCTCCTGGTTCTCCTGGTTCTCGTGGTTCAACTGGTTCTCGTGGTTCTCCTGGTTCTTCTGGTTCCCGTGGTTCTCCTGGTTCTCGTGGTTCCCGTGGTTCTCCTGGATGTCGTGGTTCTCTTGGTTCTCGTGGTTCTCGTGGTTCTCGTGGTTCCCGTGGTTCCCGTGGTTCTCGTGGTTCATCTGGTTCCTGTGGTTCTCCTGGTTCTCCTGGTTCTCCCGGTTCACCTGGTTCACCTGGTTCTCATAGTTCTCTTGGTTCTCCTGGTTTACCTGGTTCTCCTGGTTCTTCGGTTCTCCTGGTTCTTCAGGTTCACTTAGGTTGGACTCTGTTAGTGTTCTCCTGTTCACTTAGTGTTCCTGGTTCTTTTTGTGTTCTCCTGGTTCTCTTGGTTCTCCTGGTTCCCGTGGTTCTCCTGGTTCTTGTGGTTACCGTGGTTACCGTGGTTACCGTGGTTCTCCTGGTTCCCGTGGTTCTCCTGGTTCCCGTGGTTCTCCTGGTTCCCATGGTTCTCGTGGTTCCCGTGGTTCTTCTGGTTCCCGTGGTTTTCCTGGTTTCCGTGGTTCCCGTGGTTCTCCTGGTTCTCGTTGTTCTCCTGGTTCCCGTTGTTCCCGTGGTCCTCCTGGTTCCCGTGGTTCTCGTGGTTCACCTGGTTCCCGTGGTTCCTGTGGTTCACCTGGTTCTCGTGGTTCCGGTGGTTCCCGTGGTTCCCGTGGTTCTCCTGGTTCCCGTGGTTCTCTTGGTTCTCCTGGTTTCCGTGGTTCTCCTGGTTCCCGTTGTTCTCTTGGTTCTCCTGGTTCCCGTGGTTCTCCTGGTTCTTGTGGTGCTCCTGGTTCTCCTGGTTCTCCTGGTTCCCGTGGTTCCCGTGGTTCTCCTGGTTCCCGTGGTTCTCCTGGTTCCCGTGGTTCCCATGGTTCTCCTGGTTCTAGTGGTTCTCCTGGTTCCCGTGGTTCTCTTGGTTCTCCTGGTTCCCGTGGTTCTCCTGGTTCTTGTGGTTCTCCTGGTTCCAGTGGTTCTCGTGGTTCCCGTGGTTCTCCTGGTTCCCGTGGTTCTCCTGGTTCCCGTGGTTCCCGTGGTTCTCCTGGTTCCCGTGGTTCACCTGGTTCCCGTGGTTCTCGTGGTTCCGTGGTTCTCCTGGTTCTCCTGGTTCCCGTGGTTCCCGTGGTTCTCCTGGTTCCCGTGGTTCTCGTGGTTCCCGTGGTTCTCCTGGTTACTGTGGTTCTCCTGGTTCTCGTTGTTCTCGTGGTTCCCGTGGTTCCCGTGGTTCCCGTGGTTCTCATGGTTCCCGTGGTTCTCCTGGTTCTCCTGGTTCCCGTGGTTCCCGTGGTTCCCGTGGTTCTCCTGGTTACTGTGGTTCTCCTGGTTCTCGTGGTTCCCGTGGTTCCCGTGGTTCCCGTGGTTCTCCTGGTTCTCGTTGTTCTCCTGGTTCCCGTGGTTCCCGTGGTTCTCTTGGTTCCCGTGGTTCTCCTGGTTCTCGTTGTTCTCCTGGTTCCCGTGGTTCCCGTGGTTCTCCTGGTTCTCGTGGTTCTCCTGGTTCCCGTGGTTCCCGTGGTTCACCTGGTTCCCGTGGTTCCCGTGGTTCACCTGGTTCCCGTGGTTCACCTGGTTCTCCTGTTCTTGTGGTTCCCGTGGTTCCCGTGTCAATGTTCTCGTGGCCCATGGTTCACCTGGTTCCCGTGTCGTGGTTCCTGTGGTTCTCGTTGTTCCCGTGGTTCCAGTGGTTCTCCTGGTTCCCATGGTTCCCGTGGTTCACCTGGTTCTCGTGGTTCCCGTGGTTCTCCTGGTTCCCGTGGTTCCCGTGGTTCCTGTGGTTCTCGTGGTTCCCGTGGTTCCAGTGGTTCTCCTGGTTCCCATGGTTCCCGTGGTTAACCTGGTTCCCGTGGTTCTCCTGGTTCTTGTGGTTCTCCTGGTTCCCGTGGTTCTCCTGGTTTCCGTGGTTCTCCTGGTTCCCGTGGTTCTCGTGGTTCTCTTGGTTCTCCTGGTTCCCGTGGTTCTCCTGGTTCTTGTGGTTCTCCTGGTTCCCGTGGTTCTCCTGGTTCCCGTTGTTCTCGTGGTTCCCGTGGTTCTCCTGGTTCTCTTGGTTCTCCTGGTTCTTGTGGTTCTCCTGGTTCCCGTGGTTCTCCTGGTTCCCGTGGTTCTCCTGGTTCCCGTGGTTCTCGTGGTTCTCCTGGTTCCCATGGTTCTTGTGGTTCACCTGGTTCCAGTGGTTCTCCTGGTTCTCGTGATTCCCGTGGTTCTCCTGGTTCCCGTGGTTCTCTTGGTTCTCTTGGTTCTTGTGGTTCTCGTGGTTCCAGTGGTTCTCCTGGTTCTCTTGGTTCTCCTGGTTCTTGTGGTTCTCCTGGTTCCCGTGGCTCTCCTGGTTCCCGTGGTTCTCCTGGTTCCCGTGGTTCTCGTGGTTCTCCTGGTTCCCGTGGTTCTTGTGGTTCACCTGGTTCCAGTGGTTCTCCTGGTTCTCGTGGTTCCTGTGGTTCTCCTGGTTCCCGTGGTTCTCTTGGTTCTCCTGGTTCTTGTGGTTCTCCTGGTTCCCGTGGTTCTCCTGGTTCTTGTGGTTCCCGTGGTTCTCCTGGTTCCCGTGGTTCTCCTGGATCCCGTGGTTCTCCTGGTTCCCGTGGTTCCCGTGGTTCTCCTGGTTCCCGTGGTTCTCCTGGTTCCCGTGGTTCTCCTGGTTCCAGTGGTTCTCGTGGTTCCCGTGGTTCTCCTGGTTCCCGTGGTTCTCCTGGTTCCCGTGGTTCTCGTGGTTCCCATGGTTCTCCTGGTTCTCCTGGTTCCCGTGGTTCTCCTGGTTCCCATGGTTCTCCTGGTTCCCGTGGTTCTCGTGGTTCCCGTGGTTCCCGTGGTTCTCCTGGTTCCAGTGGTTCTCCTGGTTCCCGTGGTTCTCCTGGTTCTTGTGGTTCTCCTGGTTCCCTTGGTTCCCGTGGTTCCCGTGGTTCTTGTGGTTCTCCTGGTTCCCGTGGTTCCCGTGGTTCACCTGGTTCCCGTGGTTCTCCTGGTTCTTGTGGTTCTCCTGGTTCACCTGGTTCCCATGGTTCTTGTGGTTCTCCTGGTTCCCGTGGTTCCCGTGGTTCTCCTGGTTCCCGTGGTTCCCGTGGTTCTCGTGGTTCCTGTGGTTCCCGTGGTTCTGGTTCCCATGGTTCCCGTGGTTCACCTGGTTCCCGTGGCTCTCCTGGTTCTTGTGGTTCTCCTGGTTCCCGTGGTTCTCCTGGTTTTTGTGGTTCTCCTGGTTCCCGTGGTTCTCCTGGTTCCTGTGGTTCTCCTGGTTCCTGTGGTTCTCGTGGTTCCTGTGGTTCTCCTGTTTCTTGTGGTTCTCTTGGTTCTCCTGGTTCCCGTGGTTCTCCTGGTTCTTGTGGTTCTCCTGGTTACCGTGGTTCCCGTGGTTCTCCTGGTTCCTGTGGTTCTCCTTGTTCCCATGGTTCTCGTGGTTCCCGTGGTTCCCGTGGTTCCCGTGGTTTTCCTGGTTTCCGTGGTTCCCGTGGTTCTCCTGGTTCTCGTTGTTCTCCTGGTTCCCGTTGTTCCCGTGGTTCTCCTGGTTCCCGTTGTTCTCGTTTTCACCTGGTTCCCGTGGTTCCTGTGGTTCACCTGGTTCTCGTGGTTCCGGTTGTTCCCGTGGTTCTCTTGGTTCTCCTGGTTCCCGTGGTTCTCCTGGTTCCCGTGGTTCTCTTGGTTCTCCTGGTTCCCATGGTTCTCCTGGTTCTTGTGGTTCTTTTGGTTCTCCTGGTTCCTGTGGTTCCCGTGGTTCTCCTGGTTCTCCTGGTTCCCGTGGTTCTCCTGGTTCCCGTGGTTCTCCTGGTTCCCGTGGTTCTCCTGGTTCCCGTGGTTCTCTTGGTTCTCCTGGTTCCCGTGGTTCTCCTGGTTCTTGTGGTTCTCCTGGTTCTCCTGGTTCCTGTGGTTCCCGTGGTTCTCCTGGTTCTCCTGGTTCCCGTGGTTCTCCTGGTTCCAGTGGTTCTCCTGGTTCCCGTGGTTCTCTTGGTTCTCCTGGTTCCCGTGGTTCTCCTGGTTCCCGTGGTTCTCCTGGTTCCCGTGGTTCTCCTGGTTCCCGTGGTTCTCCTGGTTCCCGTGGTTCCCGTGGTTCTCCTGGTTCCAGTGGTTCTCCTGGTTCCCGTGGTTCTCCTGGTTCTTGTGGTTCCCGTGGTTCTCCTGGTTCTCGTGGTTCCCGTGGTTCTCCTGTTCTCATGGTTCCAGTGGTTCTCCTGGTTCTTGTGGTTCCCGTTGTTCTCCTGGTTCTCGTGGTTCCCGTGGTTCTCCTTGTTCTCGTGGTTCTCATGGTTCTCGTGGTTCCCGTGGTTCTCGTGGTTCACCTGGTTCTTGTGGTTTTCGTGGTTCTCCAGGTTCACCTGGTTGTCCTGGTTCCCGTGGTTCTCGTGGTTCCCATGGTTCTCCTGGTTCACCTGGTTGTCCTGGTTCCCGTGGTTCTCGTGGTTCTAGTGGTTCTCCTGGTTCTCCTGGTTCTCGTGGTTCCTGTGGTTCCATTGGTTCTCCTGGTTCACCTGGTTGTCCTGGTTTCCGTGGTTCTCCTGGTTCTCCTGGTTCTCGTGGTTCAACTGGTTCTCGTGGTTCTCCTGGTTCTTCTGGTTCCCGTGGTTCTCCTGGTTCTCGTGGTTCCCGTGGTTCTCCTGGTTCTTGTGGTTCTCCTGGTTCTCCTGGTTCTCCTGGTTCCCGTGGTTCCCGTGGTTCTCCTGGTTCCCGTGGTTCTCCTGGTTCCCGTGGTTCTCTTGGTTCTCCTGGTTCCCGTGGTTCTCCTGGTTCTTGTGGTTCTCCTGGTTCCAGTGGTTCTCGTGGTTCCCGTGGTTCTCCTGGTTCCCGTGGTTCTCCTGGTTCCCGTGGTTCCCGTGGTTCTCCTGGTTCTCGTGGTTCTCCTGGTTCCCGTGGTTCCCGTGGTTCACCTGGTTCCCGTGGTTCACCTGGTTCCCGTGGTTCACCTGGTTCTCCTGGTTCTTGTGGTTCCCGTGGTTCCCGTGGTTCAAGTGGTTCTCGTGGTTCCCATGGTTCACCTGGTTCCCGTGGTTTCTGTGGTTCCTGTGGTTTTCGTGGTTCCCGTGGTTCCAGTGGTTCTCCTGGTTCCCATGGTTCCCGTGGTTCACCTGGTTCTCGTGGTTCCCGTGGTTCTCCTGGTTCCCGTGGTTCCCGTGGTTCCTGTGGTTCTCGTGGTTCCCGTGGTTCCAGTGGTTCTCCTGGTTCCCATGGTTCCCGTGGTTAACCTGGTTCCCGTGGTTCTCCTGGTTCTTGTGGTTCTCCTGGTTCCCGTGGTTCTCCTGGTTTCCGTGGTTCTCCTGGTTCCCGTGGTTCTCGTGGTTCTCTTGGTTCTCCTGGTTCCCGTGGTTCTCCTGGTTCTTGTGGTTCTCCTGGTTCCCGTGGTTCTCCTGGTTCCCGTTGTTCTCGTGGTTCCCGTGGTTCTCCTGGTTCTCTTGGTTCTCCTGGTTCTTGTGGTTCTCCTGGTTCCCGTGGTTCTCCTGGTTCCCGTGGTTCTCCTGGTTCCCGTGGTTCTCGTGGTTCTCCTGGTTCCCATGGTTCTTGTGGTTCACCTGGTTCCAGTGGTTCTCCTGGTTCTCGTGATTCCCGTGGTTCTCCTGGTTCCCGTGGTTCTCTTGGTTCTCCTGGTTCTTGTGGTTCTCGTGGTTCCAGTGGTTCTCCTGGTTCTCTTGGTTCTCCTGGTTCTTGTGGTTCTCCTGGTTCCCGTGGCTCTCCTGGTTCCCGTGGTTCTCCTGGTTCCCGTGGTTCTCGTGGTTCTCCTGGTTCCCGTGGTTCTTGTGGTTCACCTGGTTCCAGTGGTTCTCCTGGTTCTCGTGGTTCCTGTGGTTCTCCTGGTTCCCGTGGTTCTCTTGGTTCTCCTGGTTCTTGTGGTTCTCCTGGTTCCCGTGGTTCTCCTGGTTCTTGTGGTTCCCGTGGTTCTCCTGGTTCCCGTGGTTCTCCTGGATCCCGTGGTTCTCCTGGTTCCCGTGGTTCCCGTGGTTCTCCTGGTTCCCGTGGTTCTCCTGGTTCCCGTGGTTCTCCTGGTTCCAGTGGTTCTCGTGGTTCCCGTGGTTCTCCTGGTTCCCGTGGTTCTCCTGGTTCCCGTGGTTCTCGTGGTTCCCATGGTTCTCCTGGTTCTCCTGGTTCCCGTGGTTCTCCTGGTTCCCATGGTTCTCCTGGTTCCCGTGGTTCTCGTGGTTCCCGTGGTTCCCGTGGTTCTCCTGGTTCCAGTGGTTCTCCTGGTTCCCGTGGTTCTCCTGGTTCTTGTGGTTCTCCTGGTTCCCTTGGTTCCCGTGGTTCCCGTGGTTCTTGTGGTTCTCCTGGTTCCCGTGGTTCCCGTGGTTCACCTGGTTCCCGTGGTTCTCCTGGTTCTTGTGGTTCTCCTGGTTCACCTGGTTCCCATGGTTCTTGTGGTTCTCCTGGTTCCCGTGGTTCCCGTGGTTCTCCTGGTTCCCGTGGTTCCCGTGGTTCTCGTGGTTCCTGTGGTTCCCGTGGTTCTGGTTCCCATGGTTCCCGTGGTTCACCTGGTTCCCGTGGCTCTCCTGGTTCTTGTGGTTCTCCTGGTTCCCGTGGTTCTCCTGGTTTTTGTGGTTCTCCTGGTTCCCGTGGTTCTCCTGGTTCCTGTGGTTCTCCTGGTTCCTGTGGTTCTCGTGGTTCCTGTGGTTCTCCTGTTTCTTGTGGTTCTCTTGGTTCTCCTGGTTCCCGTGGTTCTCCTGGTTCTTGTGGTTCTCCTGGTTACCGTGGTTCCCGTGGTTCTCCTGGTTCCTGTGGTTCTCCTTGTTCCCATGGTTCTCGTGGTTCCCGTTCTTCCCGTGGTTCCCGTGGTTTTCCTGGTTTCCGTGGTTCCCGTGGTTCTCCTGGTTCTCGTTGTTCTCCTGGTTCCCGTTGTTCCCGTGGTTCTCCTGGTTCCCGTGGTTCTCGTTTTTCACCTGGTTCCCGTGGTTCCTGTGGTTCACCTGGTTCTCGTGGTTCCGGTTGTTCCCGTGGTTCTCCTGGTTCCCGTGGTTCTCTTGGTTCTCCTGGTTCCCGTGGTTCCCGTGGTTCTCCTGGTTCCCGTGGTTCTCTTGGTTCTCCTGGTTCCCATGGTTCTCCTGGTTCTTGTGGTTCTCCTGGTTCTCCTGGTTCCTGTGGTTCCCGTGGTTCTCCTGGTTCTCCTGGTTCCCGTGGTTCTCCTGGTTCCCGTGGTTCTCCTGGTTCCCGTGGTTCTCCTGGTTCCCGTGGTTCTCTTGGTTCTCCTGGTTCCCGTGGTTCTCCTGGTTCTTGTGGTTCTCCTGGTTCTCCTGGTTCCTGTGGTTCCCGTGGTTCTCCTGGTTCTCCTGGTTCCCGTGGTTCTCCTGGTTCCAGTGGTTCTCCTGGTTCCCGTGGTTCTCTTGGTTCTCCTGGTTCCCGTGGTTCTCCTGGTTCCCGTGGTTCTCCTGGTTCCCGTGGTTCCCGTGGTTCTCCTGGTTCCAGTGGTTCTCCTGGTTCCCGTGGTTCTCCTGGTTCTTGTGGTTCCCGTGGTCCTCCTGGTTCTCGTGGTTCCCGTGGTTCTCCTGTTCTCATGGTTCCAGTGGTTCTCCTGGTTCTTGTGGTTCCCGTTGTTCTCCTGGTTCTCGTGGTTCCCGTGGTTCTCCTTGTTCTCGTGGTTCTCATGGTTCTCGTGGTTCCCGTGGTTCTCGTGGTTCACCTGGTTCTTGTGGTTTTCGTGGTTCTCCTGGTTCACCTGGTTGTCCTGGTTCCCGTGGTTCTCGTGGTTCCCGTGGTTCTCCTGGTTCACCTGGTTGTCCTGGTTCCCGTGGTTCTCGTGGTTCTAGTGGTTCTCCTGGTTCTCCTGGTTCTCGTGGTTCCTGTGGTTCCATTGGTTCTCCTGGTTCACCTGGTTGTCCTGGTTTCCGTGGTTTACCTGGTTCTCCTGGTTCTCGTGGTTCAACTGGTTCTCGTGGTTCTCCTGGTTCTTCTGGTTCCCGTGGTTCTCCTGGTTCTCGTGGTTCCCGTGGTTCTCCTGGTTCTTGTGGTTCTCCTGGTTCTCCTGGTTCTCCTGGTTCCCGTGGTTCCCGTGGTTCTCCTGGTTCCCGTGGTTCTCCTGGTTCCCGTGGTTCTCTTGGTTCTCCTGGTTCCCGTGGTTCTCCTGGTTCTTGTGGTTCTCCTGGTACCAGTGGTTCTCGTGGTTCCCGTGGTTCTCCTGGTTCCAGTGGTTCTCCTGGTTCCAGTGGTTCTCCTGGTTCCCGTGGTTCTCCTGGTTCTTGTGGTTTCCGTGGTTCTCCTGGTTCTCGTGGTTCCCGTGGTTCTCCTGGTTCTTGTGGTTCCCGTTGTTCTCCTGGTTCTCGTGGTTCCCGTGGTTCTCCTTGTTCTCGTGGTTCTCATGGTTCTCGTGGTTCTCGTGGTTCCCGTGGTTCTCGTGGTTCACCTGGTTCTTGTGGTTTTCGTGGTTCTCCTGGTTCACCTGGTTGTCCTGGTTCCCGTGGTTCTCGTGGTTCCCGTGGTTCTCCTGGTTGTCGTGGTTCCCGTGGTTCTCGTGGTTCACCTGGTTCTCGTGGTTTTCGTTGTTCTCCTGGTTCACCTGGTTGTCCTGGTTCCCGTGGTTCTCGTGGTTTTAGTGGTTCTCCTGGTTCTCCTGGTTCACCTGGTTCTCGTGGTTCCTGTGGTTCCCGTGGTTCTCCTGGTTCACCTGGTTGTCCTGGTTTCCGTGGTTCTCCTGGTTCTCCTCGTTCTCCTGGTTCACCTGGTTCTCGTGGTTCTCGTTGTTCTCCTGGTTCTCCTGGATTTCCTGGTTCTCCTGGTTCTCCTGGATTACCTGGTTCTCCTGGTTCTCCTGGTTCTTCTGGTTCCCGTGGTTCTCCTGTTCTCGTGGTTCCCGTGGTTCTCCTGGATGTCGTGGTTCTCTTGGTTCTCGTGGTTTTCGTGGTTCTCGTGGTTCCCGTGGTTACCGTGGTTCCCGTGGTTCTCGTGGTTCATCTGGTTCCTGTGGTTCTCCTGGTTCTCCTGGTTCTCCCGGTTCACCTGGTTCACCTGGTTCTCGTAGTTCTCCTGGTTCTCCTGGTTTACCTGGTTCTCCTGGTTCTTCGGTTCTCCTGGTTCTTCAGGTTCACTTAGTGTTCTTGGATCATCTGGTTAGTGTTCTCCTGGTTCACTTAGTGTTCCTGGTTCTTTTTGTGTTCTCCTGGTTCACCTGGTTCTCCTGGTTCTCCTGGTTCACGTGGTTCTCCTGGCTCTCCTGGTTCACCTGGTTCACGTGGTTCTCCTAGTTCACCTGGTTCTCCAGGTTCACGTTGTTATCCTGGTTCACCTGGTTCTCCTGGTTCACGTGGTTCTCCTGGTTCTCCTGGTTTTCCTGGTTCACGTGGTTCTCCTGGTTCACGTGGTTCACCTGGTTCTCCAGGTTCACGTGGTTCTCCTGGTTCACGTGGTTCTCCTGGTTCACCTGGTTCACCTGGTTCTCCAGGTTCACCTGGTTCACGTGGTTCTCCTGTTTCTTCTGGTTCACCTGGTTCACCTGGTTCTCCTGGTTCTCCTGGTTCTCCTGGTTCACGTGGTTCTCCTGGTTCACGTGGTTCTCCTAGTTCACCTGGTTCTTCAGGTTCACGTGGTTCTCCTGGTTCACCTGGGTCTCCTGGTTCACCTGGTTCTCCAGGTTCACCTGGTTCACCTGGTTCTCCTGGTTCACGTGGTTCTCCAGGTTCACCTGGTTCACCTGGTGCTCCTGGTTCACGTGGTTCTCCAGGTTCACGTGGTTCTCCTGGTTCACCTGGTTCTCCTGGTTCACCTGGTTCACCTGGTTCACCTGGTTCTCCTGGTTCACCTGGTTCACCTGGTTCACCTGGTTCACCTGGTTCACCTGGTTCACCTGGTTCACCTGGTTCATCTGGTTCTCCTGGTTCACCTGTTTCACCTGGTTCTTCTGGTTCTCCTGGTTCTCCTGGTTCACCTGGTTCTCCTGGTTCTCCTGGTTGTCCTGGTTCACCTGGTTGTCCTGGTTGTCCTGGTTCACCTGGTTGTCCTTGTTCTCCAGGTTCACTTAGTGTTCCTGGTTCTCTTGGTTTAGCTGGTTCTCCTGGTTCACCTGGTTCTCCTTGTTTACCTGGTTCTCCTGGTTCTCCTTGTTCACGTGGTTCTCTTAGTGTTCTCCAGGTTCACTTAGTGTTCACCTGGTTCTCCTTGTTCTCCTGGTTCTCCTGATTCACCTGGTTCACCGGGTTTTCCTGGTTCTCCTGGTTCTCCTGGTTCTACTGGTTCCCCGGGTTCTCCTGGTTTACCAGGCTCTCCTGGTTCACCTGGTTCTCCTGGTTCTCTTGGTTTTTCTGGTTCACTTTGGTTCTCCTGGGTCACCTGGCTCACCTGGCTGTCTTGGGTCTCCTAGTTCACCTGGTTCACCTGGTTCACCTGGTTCTAAGGTTCTCCTGGTTCTTCTGGTTTTCCTGGTTCACTTGGTTCTCCTGGGTCACCTGGTTCTCCGGGTTCTCCTGGTTCACCTAGTTCACCTGGTTCTCCTGGTATTCCTGGTTCACTTGGTTCTCCTGGTTCACCTGGTTCTCCTGCTTCTCCTGGTTCACCAGGTTCTCCAAATTTATCTGGTCTTCCTGGTTCTCCTGGTTCTGCTGGTTCACCTGGTTCACCTGGTTCCTCCGGTTCTTTTCATTCGCATGGTTCACCTGGTTTTCGTTGTTCTTGTCAGTTGTTTTTGTTGTTTTTTCCTGGTTCTTGTGGTTCTCGTGTTTCTCAGGTTCTTGTGGTTCTTGAAGACTAGTAAAGGATTGGAACTAGGCGGATTTGAAGAATAACGAGGACTAGACGAACCAGAAGAATTACAGAACTGCTATACTTCATAATATATGACGTTAATTGTATGGTGACGTCAGTTGAGAGGTTTTTACACTGAGATAAAGTCGGTTGCCGTTTGTGGAGCAACTTGCGCTAATCAATCAGAGGAAACAAGCTAACCTTCCAACCAATCAGGGACATGGGTGTCATGCCTTTTCTAGCGTTTGGCACAGGTTACATGTGTTCCTGGGTTTTTCTATCAGTAGCCACTGGTAACCGGTTGTAAATTTTCACACATTTTATCCTTGCGAGCCCGCTTTCCCCAATTCCATACCGTAGTTTCCCCTCTCGTCCCAGAACATATTGAGGTACCCGTTTCGTATCACGTACAATACATGCTTTTTTGTTAAAGTTTGCATCAGCTGTGATAAGTTTTGTGATGAACTTGTGTTGTAGTCTTTGTACATCGTCAAAAAGATTCCTAGATTAATAGACTAAAATGCAACTTCCTGTCTCCATGCAGGCATAATTTGTGGATCGCTGACTCAGCAGTACTTAGCGGTGAATGATGAACAAGAAGCAACACAGAGTAACTCAGTTGTGAAAGAATTCCACGAAGACGTTTTCTGTGACGTAGTAAGTACAAAAGTATAGCCACATTGCATTCACTAGTCTGGTCTCGGCTAGTCATTACGTTCACCGTAAAACTCCACTTTTTCTGATGATCTCGGTGGAAAGTAGATAACTAACTCTTCAGATCGTTTTGTTGTTATAGAGTGTGTTCATGGCGGCCATATTGGAGGAGTGAAACGAAAGTATGATTCCCCTTTGGGAAAAAAATTCATTTTTATGCAAATATCTTTATTGTTTCATTCCTCCAACATGGCCGCCACGAACACACTCTATTGTAAGAAATTTGTTTAGATATATTTTTTAATTTTGAACTCACGTGTTTCTAGTTTAGGCTTTAGACGTGACGTGCCAAGAGATTTGTAAACCAATCAAATTTTGCAGCTTGAATGAATGAATGAAAAACTTTATTAGTGTCAAAACCACATAGCTAGGGAAGATTCCCTTACTAATTTGGGGACACATGATTTAAAAAAATACAATTGACAATATTTAAAATTGTGTAAAACATCAATAGTGATATCCAAAATCTAATACTTATCTTGCTAATCTTATAATTTGAAGATAGTTGGTCTAAAAGTGTAAAAATTGAATTATAATCGCTCAAAAGTTGATGTAAAAAATGATATTATACTGAATAGTAATTTAAGATGAGCAGAGAACAGCCCTTGCAACAGCTTATATTTAGCTGAGTACTTTGACAAGGCTCTTCATACTTGCCAATCACTTAAACAAGTTTTTCTTTCTCGCTTCTAGGCTTTGGATGTTCTATTAGAAGAACTGACAGGACATCTAGATGAAGACATACAAGAGTTGCTTGAACGTGAAAAACAAAGAAACACGTTCGATCTTTAGGATCTTCAAGTTGTTTGTAAACAGACTCATTTCAGTCCGTTTGTGAGACATTCAATCAGTCAGCCAGACAAACAGATAGTCAGTCAGTCAGTCAGTCAGTCAGTCAGCCAGTCAGACAGACAGTCAGACAGACAGACAGACAGACAGACAGTCAGTCAGTCACTTTCTGCAGTCGTGTTACATAGTTTCTGCCTGTCTGTCAGTCACTGAATGATGTAGCCTTCGCTGTAGGGAAAGCGGTAAAACTATTTGAGAGTCTACGGTATTTATAAAAACATAAAGATTGTAAATATTTTTAAATGTCAGGTCGGAAATAATTTATTTTTATTCTTTCTTCGCGATGCAATCTTGTATATTATTGAAGTGAGAAGGGAAAAAATAAAACATTGCGTATCATTTCAAAGCTTTCCTGTAAAAGTATAATTGAAAAATCATGAAATGTGTCTAATCAGAAGCATATCACCTTATGCTTCTGGTCTAATTTGTAAGCACCCTTTTGATTGTAAACAACCGTTGCTATGGACGTTGCTATGTTAGAGTATCGCTACTAGCGGGCAGATTTCGTAATTTAAAGACACATCAATGCGAAATTAGAGCAAAATTCTTTGCAAACTAAATACGTTTCGCAAATGCTTAGAGATTGTAACCGTTCATGTTTAAAAAAATGGGTATAAGACCACCTTAAGGAAACAAATTTCGACCAATAGCGACGATGTCAAAATTATGTATGTTTGACCAAGTTTATAAAGGGGTTTTCAGCAGGGTGACCTTTATTCAGGGGCACCCAACGAGACATTTTACCAAAGGTGTCAAAACACCGTTGTTACGTTATAAGTGTCCTATTTGTGCGTTTTAAAGCCTTATTTTTAAACGCTAAGAAAAGTGTCTTTTCAGATACGCTAGCTGAACTTTCAAACTTCAGAAAATTTTAAGGAACGAAATATTATTACCCAAATTTACAAGCTGCTGTTAAAATTGTAAAAATTGTTAAAATTAAAATTGTAGCTGGCCTTTTTTTTCTCTTTCCGAAAACAGTAGGCATTTCTTTTCCCCATTTCACGAAAGTTTGAGCTGTAGAAATCGCCAGTTTTTCATCGCAATCGTAGGCCATTATAAATTTTCTGAACAGATATTCAACGAAACGGTCTGTTTGGCGCCCCTGCTTTATTTTGCGGGTCTTTAATTTCGCGCGATTTTTCTGCAATCGCGAGAAAAGTGACAGTATAGTTGCGTTACTCAAGCAACGTGTAGATTTTCGCGTATCTCCCCAGTCCCACTCGATTTCTTTACGATCCCTCCAGATCCCTTCTAGACCCCCTTAGGGCCTGTTTACAAGCAGGTATGGTAACCCTAGGTGCTAGGGTTACCCTAGCAAGAGGGCTAGAAGATCGCCCGGGTTTACAAGCAAAATTCGCAGGTAGGGTAACCCGACTTACCCGGGTCAACTTACACCGGTTACGCTTCAGTTAACCTTGTAAAATTTTGTCGTTAGAAACTGTTATTCGAAAATAATTCCGTTCCAGTGCAAAAATACGACAAATTGTGAATGAACACGATGTTTCTTGGTCACAATTCGCTGTTTTTGTCGGTATTTTTAAACATATTTAGCTTTTTGGAGCCAAAATAAAGTTATCCCGGTAGGCGAGTTATCCCTAGCAGAGCGTTTACAAGGCGCTAGGGTTACCCTAGCAGCTAGGGTAACCCTAGCGCCTTGTAAACACGTCGATGAAAAAAAGAAGAAACGTGGGAGCGCTAGGGTAACCCTAGGTGGTAGGGTAACCCTATGTGCTAGGGTTTTCCGCCTGCTTGTAAACAGGCCCTTAGAATACCGTAAAATTCCGGGTATATACAACTTCGTTAGAGGTTTTTGGTGGGCCTATAAACGGAGGGGCTAATGTCCGGGGGAGCTGATAAGCGGAATAACAAAACATTTCGAAACGAACCACGACAGTGTTCATTGAAATACCTTTCAATTCAAGTGAAAAGTCATAAGAAAGCAACATTTAGCCCTGTTTAGTACTGTTTAGTACTGTATGATCCAGCAAAGGGGGGGGGGGGGCTTATATCCGTGAAGGGGGGGGGGGCTTAAAACCGGATGTATTTTTTGTTTCAAGCTAGATGAACCTATAAACGGAGGGGCTTATAAGTGGGAGGGCTTATAGCTAGAATTTTACGGTACTCCGAAACTCGCAAAAATATATTCAGGATGACAGACTGAATATTTACAGTCTAGACATTGCGTGTATTGAGTTTATCAGTCGGCTGCAGTCATTAATTATCTTACTGACTTTGACAGACGATATCATGTCACTCATCTCAATCGAAGTAATTTCATGAAAACTTGTCAATTATGCAAGTTCTAAGTTGACCGAAGTAGAAGCTCTCAATCGACGTCAATATTATTTCTGGCGAAAATCGCACACGCTGAAGAGAGTTGATTCTGCAGGTCGCGGCTGTTAACCTTTCTAGGGAGGGGTATGGTAGCCTTTTTAAATTTTTTGAGCGACGAAAATAGTCATTGGAGATACTATATAAATGTACTATAAATCATATTCTAAGATATAATTACACTTTGTAAGCAACTGCTGACGACAATCTCGACAATATCTGGAAGGTCCAATAAAAGCTGATCTTGGGTACAAAAAATGTAATGAAAAGATCGGAAAATTATATTTGATCTTGTTCAAATGTCTTCACATCAGAAGCCCGTAGACCGTGTATTTGTATACATAACTTGAGTATGCTTTTTTGCCCATTAATGTTTGTTATATCACCAAAAATAGAAAAAATATTTGATTTTGCTTCAGGAGCCAGTGTATTTCTTGGTGGGACTGGGGAGGGGTGATGGTAGAGCTAAGGAGGGGTCAGAGTAGGGGTAGGGGGTAGAGGGTGAAACAAATACAAAATTCCGTCGGGGCTTAAAATACGCCCACATGCCACAATACTGACCACATATCTCTGAAGCCACCCGTTCTCGAACCTTTTGTTATTAAAACACTTCGCAAGACCCTCCCACAAGTTGCATACCGCTTGCAGCGATTGCTAATTTCTATGAACCTTCACGATTTGTTGTGTTTTGGCATGTCAGTAAATATAAAAAAAAATCCAGCGAGAGAAATCAAATTTTTTGTGTTTACGAATGCCATACAGCGAAGTACGCCCGCGGCAATAAAATTTGATAACAAACAACGATGTTGTTTTCGCAGCTGAGTTACTTCAAAGACACGAAAGCCGACCCTGTTATGAAAAAGAACCATTAATTATGCATGCATCAATTATTCCCCAGTGAGCGGCAGGTATATATTAGCATGAGGACAATGATAATTATGTAAAAATTTGTCGGTTGGCGCTGTCAATCAGGCAAGGCAAGGCCGCGCCAAAAGGAGTTTTTGACGTTGACGAGTGAGTGACACCGTCGCTGTTCCATCGCCTCGTGCATTTCTTTTTAATAGTGACCAATTGTAAGTCTTTCAACCTCCCATACAAACACATTAACACTGGAACGATTATCATTTCATTTTGTCTTCCTGCCGGGACCGAACGCTCAACATGCCTACCGCATATAACTTTGTGTTTTCTCTTTTCGTAGAGGCGGCCATCGAATGGAAGGGCTTGCGAATCGAGTGGCTCCAAGTCACATGCTTCAAGCCCAACAAAACATTGCTGGTGCAGCTCATTACGGAGCCATATCTTTACAACAGACACAAGCCGAAAAGATGCCTCCGTCTTACGAAGAAGCCCAGTTAGCGGTACAAGGCGTCGATTTACAGCAGATCACAAACATGGAGGCTGAAAAGCAAGCGATCTACCGTCATCCGTTATTGCCTCTTCTAGCAAAGTTGTTCGAAAAGTGCGAGCAATCGACTCAAACATGCGAATGCACTTCTGCTAACTCTTTCGACAGCGAAATCAAGACTGGCATTATACAGATGAATCGAGAAGGAAAACCATTTTACACTGAGGATCGAGAACTAGATAACTTGGTGAGTATTATATTTTTTGCTTCCTTTCTTCTCTGAGCCGTTGTACTTTAGCGTTCCTTGGCGAAGAGAAGCATAAGCTTATCACTAGATAAACCCCCAAAGTTTTAGGTCACTTCCCAGGTTAGAATATTGAATATTTTGATGGATTAAACCTTCAGTCGTAAATCGATACAAATTTTTGTAATCAACCAACTCTTTGTTATTGCTTTGTGTTACATGTAGTCAAAGCTTCGCGTAGCTAGTCCGTGAGCTTCGAGGCGATCTATGCGATCTTTTCTCGATTGTTTTCAATACCCGCCATGTTTTTATGTATTAGAAACCGCGGGTGGAATAGTTTTTCATTAAGAAGACGCACTTTTCGTGTCTTCTAGTACAGGTACCATGAATAGAGTTTTCTGTTTTGTCAACGAACTGAGCAAGTTTTAATCCAGATTAACGTAAGCTTAAAATGGCGCCTAAAAAGAGAATTCACGCCGCGAACTGAAGCTCATGAAGTTTCCGCGCACGATATAAAATTTATCATCATTTATAATAGCTAACCTTAGTCTAAATATGGATTTTTTAAGACCTCCTTTGTAATTGCAGGTGTGAAATATTTTTTTTAGCTTATGCAATTTTTTTGTGCATGAAAATGATCATGTTTTCTTCAGTTGGAGTGTTTCATATCCCGAGTGAGATTTATAATCATTTCCTTTTAAAAGTTTTCGGTCACGAAATTGATTCACTAGAAGCTTACTTTATTTATACTTGTGATTTTGTTTTCGAATTAATGTTTATATTAAGAAGTTAAGTATGTTAAATTATTTGAAAAGAGTGAAAGACTTCTCTGTCGTGTATTTTTGCAAGTGAAGCAAATTCAATAAAAGAAATATTTGCATATGCAAATATATATTGAACGAGATCAAATTATTTTCTATACTAAATGTGAATTTGCTTTTATAATTATCACAGTAAATTTGTCAATATTATTATTAACGACTTGCCCTTTGACATAAGCATAATATTTTTGTTTTTATGGCTTCCAAAAGACCTATTGGTTTTAATATGATAAAATTAAATTACCATTTTATAAAATAAGGCAGTTTTCAAAATTTGTTCCCTGAATTTTGATTTTTTTTTTTAAATTTTTATTTAGCTTTGTATGAATAGAATTGAATCCAAACTAATGCAGAGCCATTCTTTTTGTACAATTTTCCAGAAAATTTCCCTTTAAGAAAAACAAATTTTATTGAGGTCCTATCAATAAATTTACATTATTTTTTATGACTTTTTATTGACAGATGGTGAAAGCTATTCAAGTCCTTAGAATTCATCTTCTTGAGCTTGAAAAAGTCAATGAGCTCTGTAAAGATTTTTGCCAGAGGTACATAGCCTGTCTTAAAGGGAAAATGCAGAGCGAAAATTTACTACGGAGCCCTCTGCAGACAGCATACTCTCCTGCAGTAAATGTGATTAACTCGAATGTACAACAGCAACAACAACAACAACCAACAACGCCAATCCAAGCACAACAACCTGCGTTCATGCCACAACAACAAATTACTTACTATGCCGCACCAGCCGTGACACCTTGTACTGTTGCAAATGCAACACCGAGCGCAAGCGTGATTGGCTCTCCAATACAACAGCAAGTCGCGACAGTGACATACGTTCCCCAGGGGGTAGCACCTGGTCAGCAGATTGTCATAGCACAGGTACCCCAACAACCAGCTGTGCCAACGAGTGTAGCTTATACTAATAGTTCAGTGCCGACGACCATGGCGTACACGACAGTGCCGGCAAATGTGACGTATGTGAGTACACCAACGATTGAGACTGTCACACCGCCCAGACTGCAGACACACTCTTCAGGGGACGAGTCTCCCACAGAAATCACAGTTCCATCCAGTGTCCCTCTCCCTGCGCTTGATTCTCCGACAGAAGTGACAGACAAGAAGAGAACAAGACGAGGTGTTTTACCAAAGCAGGCAACAAACATTATGAAGACATGGCTTTTTCAGCATCTTGTGGTAAGTTTGTGAGATAATTTTGTCTTTCTACATCACAACTGCTTGAAGGGAAATAGTAACTGTTATATTTTTGCTATGTTTTGGAACTGAATTTTAGTTACTGATGCTCTCTCACACGTTTCAGGGAACGAGGGAACATAGCCATTACCTTTTGGAAACATGGGAACAAAAGAAAAAATAAAACTGGGAACATGGGAACAAAAGCACTGGGATGTTGCTAAGAAAACACTAAGCTGGCTCATCAACAAGCCCGGCTGGCTTTTCTGGCCTTGGCCGCTCTAAAAGTTTACCTAATTTTTTGTTTTCATGTGAAATTTCAGCTGGATTTAGCTCTTTCAGCTGGTGAAATTAGCAGGCAGCCAGCCCTTAACAATATTCCTAAGAGCAGGGAACATCAAAATTGAAGAAATACTTTTAGGGACATGGGAACACAAGGAAACTTTTGTTGGGAACAAGGGAACAGGGTCCACTGGGAGGCCCCTGCCAGTTCATTATTAGTAAAGTGATGCAAGTTTTATTGCAAGGGATTTTTGTTGCAAGCCTGTCTAAGAAAACTAGACTAGATGAGGACAAAGACAACAAATCATTTTGAAATCTTGTTTACTAAAAACAAATGCTGATTGGATGGGAATATTTGGCATCTTATTAACATGGCAACAGTCAAAAACAGTATTGTTCAGTTATCTGTGAACATTCTTTGAGATCGGGTGAAGAATGTCTAAGCAAACTATTAATGTGTGCCCTTGTTCACTTCTATGGAATCAAATTGTTTGTGTTTGCTATTTTGTCTTAAACTTTTTTCTTTTCTTTACCAGCATCCTTACCCAACTGAGGATGAGAAAAGAACCATTGCTGCACAGACGAATCTTACTATACTACAAGTCAACAACTGGTGAGCTGTTTTTTTAACCCTTCTAAACGTTTTGCATATGTACAGTACCGCTCAGCAATAAGTGATCAACACACTCTGATTTTCCATACAAAGGGAAAATTTTTTTTCGTTGGCAAAAAATCTATAATAGTTTCTCAAAAATTCTGTTCATTTCTGTCTAGTCTCAATTATTTTACCATGTGAAACACACGTTCTGACATTATAAAATTACATTCCTATTATTTTGTATTGTAAAGATGTTGTCATCTGACAGTGTGAATAACTTCTGGTCTTTTGTATCTAGGTTTATAAATGCAAGACGTCGCATTCTACAACCCATGTTAGATGCTAGCAATCCTGAAGGACCAAAAGCTAAAAAGTCCAAAATGCAAACAAGACCAGCTCAGAGATTTTGGCCAGATAATCTTGTCCCCAGCCAGTTCAACACTATTCCAATAGCACCAGCACCAGTGACTGTTCAGGCAGCCATGATGCAGGGAGCTGTCCAAATGCAAGCGGTACCTCATGGAACAACGGTCACTGTGCCGCCGGGTGTGGCACTACCAACTACTATAACAATACCGAATGTCCAAGGAACCGCAGTCATCCCAGGCACTGTAACTTTACAACAGCAAGCAGGCACACCAACCACAATGGTGGTCGTAACGTTACCTCCATCGGCAAGCCAAATCAGTACAGTGTCGGCGTCAGATAGTTCATCAACTGTCACAACGCACCCCTCAATGATCGCCTCAAGTGTGTCATCGCAAGTTGAAACAGTTTCCGTCAGCAATTTGTCACCTATGTATAGTAACATCCAGCAAGGAAGTCCTTCGCTTCAGAACTCTCCGTTACCAACTATGGTTCAAAATGGTTCCATGGGGGGTGGAGAACGTAACCTTGTCAGCTCTCCACATCACTTGCCGTCCTCAAGCGTTAGCATTGCCGGCGTACAGGACAGTTTGGTTGGGGTTAACACAATTTCATTGGACTCTACTGCAGTTTCCAGAGGTTTAGTGAACTGATATCCAGAACATGTTATAAAGACGCATTATTTGTGGCTTTCTAGCCCAGAGACCCATATTTCCATTGTTAAGTTCTTATAATAACTACTGGAACTGGCTAGAGAATACAGATGTCTGTTGTGTTAATCATGTGTATCAGAGATTCGTCATAGATTCAAACTGAAAAACTCCTAGAACTACAGATACCTGGGTAGTGTTCAGGGCTTGAAAAAAATCATGTCCAGTCGTCTGGGATAAACAGATTTTCTTGCTGGGCAAGTAACTTTACATGCTTATTTGCCTGATGGGCCAGGGCCCAGGCAAGTCATCTGCTGACAAAATCATAAAGAAAGCAATCTAGCAAGCATACAAGCATACAACTCAACAACTGCCCTGGGAAACCACAATTGGGAAGCCGCTTGTCCAAGGGCAAGCTGGAATTCAAGTTTTTTACAAGCCCTGACACTGTTTTCCAGATTTATTGGCATTTCAGTTTAGGTCTATGTATGGGGATCACCAATGTGCAGATTTTCACTTTGAATCTGTCAGTTGGCTCTCTTATGGAAAATGAAATGTGCATCTGTTTCCTCAGGCTTACAATGTGTGTACGGTATCTTGCTTGTTTTGAAAATTTGACTATGTACTCGTCCGAGTTGCAAACGATTCCATTACTTATACTCATTTACTGTTATGGAGTGTCAATGACATGACAAACTGTTTGTTTACCAATATAAGTTAAACTTAAGCTACCGGTAACTGCAATCAGTTGCTTTAAAAAAGTTTCAAAGCTGACTTGTGTCTTGTATTATGTAAGATCCAGCATGCCAAATGAACTAAGTTCTGAATTGTCATGATTTGCTTCAAGTTCTTTCTAATTTATTTTTCTATAAAGAATTAAGTGAAAATTAAGTAAATTGTCACTAAGAATCTTGAACCTGCAAACCTCATAATTTTGCAGTTTGTATGACCTTGAGGTGATGTACAGTCCCCTTTCGACTTCTCAAACCTTGCAATACTGGAACCAAAAGCTCTTTCTTTTCCCCTAGTTGAATACTCCTAGATTTCAGAAACCAATTTTCTATTTTCCTGGGAGGCTTGAGAAATCAGGATTCTCTTGCAGTCCTCTTGGTCTTCATCGATCCTTATCGCGCCATTGGACGCATAAGGCCCCTTGGTCTTAAGGTGTGTTATTTTTGATGTGTTACAGTTAAATAACGGTTGTGTTATTTCATGTAAGAGACATAAAAGCTGGCCATTTCATTGTTGCTAAACCTACACTTTTTGTGCACTTCGACTTTAAAAACAGCTGGCTTTTGAACAAAGTCCTGCCGTCTTGATCTAATATTGTAAGAATGGCGATTTCACCAATTCATTGATTGTTTACTGTATAAATTAAGTGCAAAAATAAGAGATTTTATAAAGAAAATAATAGCTCAAGCAAGTATAATTTTATATTGTACATTATTTTAAGGAGCGAGCTGTATATTGCAGTTAAATTATTAACAAGTGAATATTTTAAGGCTTGTTTGTCAGATATTTGTTAAAACATTCGTGTATATTTTAGTTGAGTGAAAATTTCAACTTAGATTGAAGTAAAAGTGCAAATGAACAGAATATTGATTAAATATTACTCATCATGCGATGAAAAGCAAGGCAATTCTGGTGTCATTAATTTTAGTCCT